>NC_134267.1:231899673-232009673 GCF_031893055.1 Leptodactylus fuscus | reverse complement strand
AGATAGATATGGGATAGATAGATAGATAGATAGATAGATAGGAGATAGATAATAGATAGATAGATAGGAGATAGATAATAGATAGATAGATAGATAGATAGATAGATAGATAGAGTAGAGAGAGTAAATAGAGAGGAGATAGATAGATAGATAGATAGATAGGAGATAGATAATAGATAGATAGATAGATAGATAGATAGATAGATAGATAGATAGGAGATAGATAATAGATAGATAGATAGGAGATAGATAGATAGATAGATAGATAGATAGATAGATAGATAGATAGATAGATAGATAGGAGATAGATAGGTAGGAGATAGATAGATAGATAGATAGGAGATAGATAGATAGATAGATAGATAGATAGATAGATAGATAGGAGATAGATAGATAGATAGATAGATAGATAGATAGATAGGAGATAGATAATAGATAGATAGATAGGAGATAGATAGATAGATAGATAGATAGATAGATAGATAGATAGGAGATAGATAATAGATAGATAGATAGATAGATAGATAGATAGATATGTACTGTATGTATACATGTAGCAGTCTGTTCTATAATCTTGCACACGAGGAATGTCACTTAGTAGAACAAACATTTCTAGGGAACTTCGTATCAAACCAGGTTGAGATTGTGAAGGACTCTTGGCGTCCCGGTGGAGCAGATAGCCCTCGCTGCCAGGCCCTCCCTCCATAGCCGCACTATACACATGAGCAGCAAAGTGTGAACTTACTTATTCCAGGGTGTCAATAGCACGTATACCGTGAGAGGCGCCCCAATTTATACACAGGGTGCAATGTATATGGAGACTCAAAAGTCCTTCCTTAGGTGACTGTAGATATAAACTGCTATGTATTAATATATTATACTGTATTATAAAGCAGTCTGCCTTAGTGGTCCATAGCAACCAATCACAGCTCAGCTTTCATTTTATATTCTGCTGCTGAAAAATCAAAGCTGCCCTGTGATTGGTTGCTAAAAATTTAGGGTTCGGCCAAATCCGAAATTTTGGGGGGGGTTCTGCACCTACGAACTGCCATAATACTCTAGGGTCTGTTCAGATCCCAGAGTATAATAAGCAGAGGCCCAGGGGAGGTGACAAACATAACAAACAGTGTTACCCCCACCCCGGACCCTGGCACTGCTCCCTGGCCTCCATAGGTGACGTCAAGGACTGTTGAGGCCTGTTATTGCACCTCAGGGGCCATGTGGCATGACACTATGAGCCATTATCTCACCATGGGTCCTTAGCCTCTGATCATTATAATAAATTTTCCCAAATGTCTCCATCTTCGTTCTGTCCCACTGGTATGTGAGCTGACAGTTTAGTCCTCATTGCTGATGTTCTCTGTTATCAGCCATTATCAGAGGCTTCTATCTAGAGAACTTGTGTCCATAACATAGTCACAAACATGACCTGACACACTTAGTACTTTAATTTGGGGTAGTTAGGCCTGGTTCACATCTGCATTCAGGGACCCCCCTGAATGGAATACCAAACACATTGACAAGCGGTGAGCAATGAAAGCACATGGACCCCATAGACTATAAAGTGAACTGCTTTCCTCTCTGCATGTTCTGTGCGGACACCGCGTGGAAAACACACGGACCCCATTACAGTCTATAGGGTCCGTGTGCTTTCATAAGCTCACTGCTTTCGGTATTCCTTTCAGGGCGTCCCTTAACAGAATACCGAATTCAGATGTGAACAGGTCTCACTATTCTACAATGCTGGACTGAGCCAATGAATCCTGACCATAGTGTTGGCTACACATGGATAATCCCTCACCATATTCCAGATCTCTGCTTGCTGACAGTGAATGCGAGTTTACGTTACATCTAGAAAGCACAGCGGAGGTTTTGTTACAGTTGTATCCAGTCTAGACAATCCTGTGAGATAATATTTGCTGGTATTGTCCTTGGTCAGGTCTTGTACTTTGTGCTGCTTAGTCAGGTGACTCATTGTCGGTAAAGACCTGACAACACAACTTTTCGGGGATTGTGCAACCTGTTTGCCGACCACGCACATCAGCTGAAACTGATCATGTGACCCAGGAACAAGGAAGGCGAACTCTCACTTCCTTCACGTAATGAATAATCTGCGGTAACTTGTTCCAGAGACTCTTAAAGTGATATATTGTTCATGGAGAGACTAAAGTCAATTGTCTCTCTGTTTGCCGTGCACCAGCTGCACAAAACTAGTCTCATTGGTGACCCTTTGTATTAAAATTGCGTTTTGGGTGCATGAGGCTAAGGCCTCGTGTAACGCGCTGTAGGAAAGACTGCAGCGGAAACGCGTTGCGGTTTCCCAGAAAATCCATCGTTTTCCTCTGCTGACTTTCTACTTCCATTACACCTATAGGGAAACCAATGGCGTTTTCGTAGGTATACTTGGCATACAATGTTTTTGGAATTCGCAGAAATTTTGCTTTGCATATTTGTCTGCCATGCTTGGATGGTGTTCAGCTGAATCCAATCCATTTTGCAGTGACTGGAAAACGCTTCGGTTTTTCTTGCAGCGTCTACACCACGTGGGGCCCCGGCCTAAGACTGGATTGTTCAATAGCAGCTTCTGCACCAAAAGCAAAAAATACCAGTGTGACCAAGCGGAATTGCATGAGATTGTTACACACGTGGGCAAAGAGGAGATCAGAGCTGCAGTTTCGGCCGCACTCTGCCTATTACACAATTCTCAGTTCCTCTCTGATCATGTGACTCTGTGTTTTATCATGGTCTCGTCTATTTAGGAGAAGATTATCGTAGTCAAAAAATTTTTTACAATAATATTTTTCATTTTTTTGGTATATTTTTGCATTTTTTGGTCATTTTTCCTCCCATCTCTGTTTTGGATTTAGTGAAGGCATTGCTGTGTATGGACCCTGCATAAAGAGCAGGGACGTAACTAGCGGGGTAGCAGGGGTAGTGGATGCCACAGGGCCCCGCGACAGCCGCTACCGATGTGTTTTTTTTCTTAATAGGCCGTTACCGGCTGGAGTTACTACAGCTGGTAACGGGCCCTATTTACTTACCGATCCTGGCAGGGGCGCAGGCTCCACAAACACTATTATTATACTCAGGGGTCTTTTCGGACCCCTGAGTATAATGATCGGAGGCCCGGGAGAGGTAAGGAAACATAAAAAATAGTGTTACTTACCTCTCCGGGCAGGCTTCAGGCCTAGTTGTGCGACGTCCATGATGTCACATGACCGGGACCTGCAGGCAAAATACTGTGTATAGGAGCCACTATGGAGCGTAATATTAAGTGCAGGGGTCACTATGGGACGTAATAGTATGTGCAGGGCCCACTATAGGGCGTAATAGTGTGTGCATGGGCCACTATGGGGCATAATATTGTGTGCAGGGGCCACTATGGGACATAATACTGTGTGCAGGCGCCACTATAGGGCGTAATACTGTGTGCATGGGCCACTATGGGGCATAATATTATGTGCAGGGGCCACTATGGGACATAATACTGTGTGCAGGGGCCACTATGGGACATAATAGAGTGCGCAGGAATGGGGGGAGGTTGGTCAGGGTCCATGTCAAAAGTTCGCCACGGGGCCCCGCCATTCCTATTTACGCCACTAATGAAAATGGGGCTCCCACTATGCTGATCATCGCCTCTGCCCTCATGATGGATTAACCAGGCCCATTATCTTCATGGAAGTGAGATCAAGTTCTATGCACAATATACTGCAATACAGAAGTAGGCATATGATTGTATATTCAAGACGAAAAAGGAAGAAAAAAAAAAATTAAAAAAGTTTTTATAATATACGTTTATAAAATAAGTATAATAAGTAGATGATACATTTTATAATATAAAAAATCCCCACAAATAATAATAATTTTAATAAGTTGAAGACTAGAGCTCGTCCCACAAAAAATAAGCCCTTCCACAGCTCTGTGGATGGAAAGCAACGGATGTCAGAAAATACTGATGTAAAGAAAATTTGGTTTTGAAAAAGGTTTTACTTTTTTATTGTCTTTTAATAGTAGTATAATACAACAAAAACTATATCAATTCGATATTGTCATATTCTTACCGAATAAAGTTTTACTGCACAGTAAATAAAAATAAAACTCCCAAAACAATGGCTGAATTGTGTTTTTTTTTCTATCATTTTTTAACACAAACAAGTTTTTTTAACCACTTTGCAACACACTTTATGGCAAACGTATTGCATACTGCTTTATGACTGTGCTCAGTGGGAGCAGTATGAACCTGTCTACAGTGAGCTCCCCCTAGTGGTGGCTGCAGGCAGCCAGGATGCTGACATTGAGCTCACTGTTTATACAGAAGATTTGGAGCACTGTATCAGGAAACCTTTATAAAAATATATGAAGACACGAGTGCAGGGCTGCAGGGTGTGAACACGGCCTTACATAATAGTTATACAATCTAGCCTCCATTGACCTTTTTATCATCTCCTTTGTGATGACATATGACGCCATTCTTGCATGCAGATTGAGGGAAATGAAAGCAGCGCCGGACATGGAAGCTTCTGTGTGGTTGGAGCAGATGACATGGCGCTTTCTGTTCTTCTTGTGCAGCCATTGCCAGGTGTTATCAGCCAAACCACAGCCCTCGGCTGGCCACAAAGATAACAGCAAAGAGGGATTCAAGCGTATAAACCGTAAAGTCTGTTTTATCTGTCGCTGAATAAGATCTATTGCTCCCTGTTATCAGCCACTGCAGGGGAAGAACTGGCTAACTGGTGTATTTTAGGTGTTTACTGCAGCCAAACCCCATCAGTATTGATGGAAACAGCCAGCAATGTTTATAAGAGTGACCCAACTCTCCGGCAACAGCAGAAGACAAAATGTATATTTATATATACTGTATATGTTATGTAAATATTTATATGCTATACCGTGTTTCCCCGAAAGTAAGACGCCCCCTGAAAGTAAGGCATGCGGGGGTTTCTGTTGAATTGCCTAATATAAGGCATCCCCCGAAAAAAAGGCATGCCCGGCAGTGGTGTGCGGGGTTTCGGGGGGCGGGGCTTAGTGGAGCTTTCATGGGCGGGGCTTAGCGAGCTCCACTTCACTGATACAGCAGCCATGCTCTGTGCTCCGTGTGCACAGCAAAGCCGGCTGCTGCCTCTGCTGTTGTAGGATGAGCTCTCCCAGCTCATCCCAGAGGCAGAGACAGCAGCTTCCATACAGAAGAGGCAGCAGCCGGCTTTCCTGTGCACACGGAGCGCAGAGCACGGCTGCTGTGTCAGTGAAGTGGAGCTGGCAAAGCTCCACTAAGCCCCGCCCCCCGAAGCCTCGCTAAGCCCCGCCCCCGAAGCCTCGCTAAGCCCTGCTCACCACTTCCAGGACGACCAGCAGCACCAGCGCTGCTAGGAAGAAGGGAAAGGTAAGTATGATACCTTCCCCCCTCCCCTACCTACAACCTGCAGTCATGCTGACGCTCCACTAAGGAAGTGTCGGCATGACTGCCGGTTGTAATAAGACGTCCCCCGAAAATAAGACAGGTTCTATATTTAGAGTGACAATTTAATATAAGACACTGTCTTATTTTCGGGGAAACACGGTATATATATATATATATATATATATATATATATATATATATATATATATACAGTCCTATGAAAAAGTTTGGGCGCCTCTATTAATCTTAATCATTTTTAGTTCTAAATATTTTAGTGTTTGCAGCAGCCATTTCAGTTTGATATATCTAATAACTGATGGACACAGTAATATTTCTGGAGTGAAATTAGGTTTATTGTACTAACAGAAAATGTGCAATATGCATTAAACCAAAATTTGACTGGTGCAAAAGTATGGGCACCTCAACAGAAAAGTGACATTAATATTTAGTAGATCCTCCTTTTGTCTCTAGTCGCTTTCTGTAGCTTTTAATCAGTTCCTGGATCCTGGATGAAGGGATTTTGGACCATTCCTCTTTACAAAACAATTCAAGTTCAGTTAAATTAATCCTGAAATATTACTGTGTCCATCAGTTATTAGATAGATCAGACTGACATGGCTGCTGCAAACACCAAAATATTTAGAACTAAAAATGATTAAGATTAAAATGGGGTGCCCAAACTTTTTCATAGGACTGTCTATCTATCTATCTATCTATCTATCTATCTATCTATCTATCTATCTATCTATCTATATATTTATATATGTCAAGCCAGCAGAAGCTCACCTGCTTGTTGATGGTTTCCATGTTGCAATATTTTGCTTCAGCTTTGACTGGCTCTCTGATATGCAGTATATACAGTGTTGGCCAAAAGTATTGGCCCCCCTGCAATTCTGTCAGATAATACTCGTGTTCTTCCAGATAATGATTACAAGCACAAACTCTTTGGTAATATCTTCATTTATTTTGCTTGCAATGAAAAAACACAAAAGAGAATGAAAAAAAAGTCAAATCATTGATCATTTTACACAAAACTCCAGAAATGGTTCGGACAGAAGTATTGGCGCCCTCAGCCTAATACTTGGTAGCACAACCGCTTCCGCTAACCAGCAATGAGTTTCTTACAAGGCTCTGCTGGAATCTTAGACCATTCTTCTTTGGCAAACTGCTCCAGGTCCCCCCTGAGATGTGAAGGGGGCCTTCTCCAAACTGCCACCAAGAGATCTCTCCTCCCCCACAGGTGTTCTATGCCTTGTCTGACTGTAGGGGGCGTCTTCTTTTCTTTGAAGGCCTCTTTTTTTCCTGTAATCTCTATGTTGATGCCTTTTCCTACTTTTGTCTCATCTGACCAGAGAACATTCTTCCAGAACGGTTTTGGCTTTCTCAGGTAAGTTTTGGCAAACTCCAGCCTGGCTTTTTTATGTGTCTGGGTAAGAAGTGGGGTCTTCCTGGGTCTCCTACCATACAGTCCCTTCTCATTCAGACGCTGACGGATATTACGGGGTGACACTGTTGTACCCTCGGACTGCAGGGCAGCTTGGACTTGTTTGGATGTTAGTGGAGGTTCTTTATCCTCCATCCGCACAATCTTGCGTTGAAATCTTTCGTCAATTTTTCTTTTCCGTCCACATCTAGGGAGGTTAGCCACAGTGCCATGGGCTTTACACTTCTTGATGACACTGTGCATGGTAGATACAGGAACATAATTATATCCAATTTGGCTTTTTGACAATTCTTTTTGTGGTTTTCCATTGAAGACAAATTAAATGAAGATAATAATACCAAAGAATTTGTGATTGCAATCATTTTCTGGAAGAAACTGAGCATTATCTGACAGAATTGCAGGGGTGCCAATACTTTTGGCCAACACTGTATGTATGAGTAAAAACTAGAGATGAGCAAATAAGTTTAGATCGAACCAGATTTGACTCAAATTTTTCAAAAGTTTTAGGTTCGACCTGAACTTGGGGGTTCGTCACTTATGAATTATACTTTGGGGTCTCTAATCGGGTTGTGGAGGTCCAGGTGAGGTGTAAAAAAATTTAAAAAAACATTATACTCCCCTTGCCTTACCTCTTATGGGCCTCCTTGCTTTTTGGGTGATATCATACGCCCCAGTGTTACCGCTGAGGCCTGTGATTGGGCACATGGGGACTCCAGAGCCTCATGACGTCAGTGTGTCCCATGTGACTGCTGAGGCCTGAAGTTAGGCCTAAAACTAATCTTTGGGCAGAACCATCAAAACCTGAAACCAAATGAATCTTCAGAGGTTGTCCCATCTGTAGTAAAAAGCTGGATCTATGCGGGTATAATAATTTCCCACAATGCACATCGCGGCGGCCATTTCTAGTCTATATATTCAGTCTGTAACAACTTGCCTACTTGCTGATGATTTCCATATGCCAGCCGCTTTATTTTTTCTATATTACAGAGTAAAGAGAAAAAAAGAGGAAAAGGTGACACAGATGTGATATGTGATGTTGTATCAGCGTCCATCATACGGAGCGATTCCTGCTCAGACCTCACATGGGGAAGTGTTTAGTCATTGTACATATTATACTCAGCAGTTTATGGAATAGGCCGGAGATGACAATCTAATGATAGAGAAGTGACTACTAGATACCTTATGCTGACTATGATATAATATTAGCTATATACAGTATATTATACAATCTATATCCTGTCATTCTGAATGAAGCCAGATTAGACAAAGGAGAGATCACATGACCCAGTATTCTATATTGCGGTTGTACAATATTAGGTGTTTTTGGTTATACAAATCCCTCTCTGATACAGGAAGCTTCCGTATTATTAAAGGGGTATTCCAGGATTATGTTACTGATGATCTGTCCGTAGTATCAGATTGGAATCGCTCTGACAACCGACAACTCTGCTGATAAGCTGTTTATAAAAGTAGGTACATGTGGTTAAAAATCCTGTGGTATGAGGTCTTACTTTTTGGGGATGGGATACAATGTTATAGGCTTTTTGGGGTACATATACTGGAGTTCTTTCAAAAGATCTATAATAAATAATAATAATACATTTTATTTATATAGCGCCAACATATTCCACAGCGCTGTACAATTTGTAGGGTTCAAATACAGACAGAAAGATACATTACAAAGAAATTTATTTCGCACAATGGGACTGAGGGCCCTGCTCGCAAGAGCTTACAATCTATGAGGTAGAGGGGGTGACACAGGAGGTAGCAGGGGCGGCATTGCTTATGCAGAGGTCAGACAATGTTGTAATAGAGGTGACTGTCATTACACAAACATAAAACTTTATGAGCCGTCACTAGGGGTGTCCTGTAACATGTGGATGGTGCATGGACATATAAAGTTAGACTAAGATGGCATCATATCATGTGGGGTAATGTGGGAGCGGGGACAGAGGAGGGTTAAATTTTGGGGATTCTAATGACGGTGCGGAAGGGTTTACATTAAAAATTGTGATAGGCTTGTCTGATAAGATGCGTCTTTAGTTTGCGCTTGAAGCTGTAGAAATTGGGAGTTAATCTGATTGTCCGGGGTAGAGCATTCCAGAGAAGTGGTGCAGCTCGGGAGAAGTCTTGTATACGAGCGGGGGAGGTTCTGATAATAGAGGATGTAAGTGTTAGGTCATTGAGTGAGCGGAGAGCACGGGTTGGGTGGTAGACAGAGATGAGGGAGGAGATGTAGGGAGGTGCGGCATTATGGAGAGCCTTGTGGATGAGAGTGATAACTTTATATTTTATTCTATAATGAATAGGCAGCCAATGTAGTGACTGGCACAGACCAGAGGCATCGCTGTAGCGTCTGGCCTGATAGATGAGCCTGGCCGCTGCATTCAGAATAGATTGTAGAGGGGAGAGTTTAGTGAGGGGAAGACGGATTAGTAAGGAGTTACAGTAATCAAGGCGAGAATGAATCAGAGAGACAATAAGTGTCTTTAGTGTATCTCTGGTAAGGAAAGGACGTATTCTGGAGATGTTTTTGAGGTGGAAGTGACATGAACGTGCGAGTGATTCAATATGAGGGGTGAAGGAAAGGTCTGCGTCAAACATAACCCCGAGGCAGCGGGCCTACTGCCTAGGAGTTATAGTAAGGCCTGAGACTGCAATGAATATATCAGGGACAGATCTATTAGATGGTGGAAACAGTAGTAGTTCAGTCTTAGAGAGATTTAGTTTCAGATAGACCAAAGACATGATATTAGAGACAGCAGAGAGATAGTCACTGGTGTTCTGTATGAGTGCAGGGGTGATGTCATGGGAAGATGTGTATAATTGGGTGTCATCAGCATAAAGATGGTACCTGAAGCCAAATCTGGCGATGCTGCTTATGTGTGTAGAAAAAACACAATATACGGTAGTACTAACTGACCACTGTATGGTGGTATTATATGAGCATAGTATGATGGTTTTATTTTGGCATGGTATGCTGTTATTTATTTATTTAGCATATATATCGCCATCATATTCCGCAGCGCTTCACAGATATTTTCAGTCACTGTCCCATATAGGGCTCACTAACTAACCTCCCCGTCACAGGGCTGCCTTAACCAGAGGGCCAATGTGCAATTGGTAATGGGACCCCCTTGGGATAAGCTGGACATCTATAGGACTATCTGGGCCCACCAATGTGTTGCAAAGGCCCTATCAGTATATTTTTGAAGTGTGTTTGAGCACTGTGTGGCAATAATATGTGAGTACTGTTTGTAGGTATTTACATCATGTGACAACCAAGGCATGAATTTTTGGGGAACCGTATTGAAGTACTATTTGGGCACCATACTGTCTGATGCTGACAATAAGTCAGTCTATTGAATGGTTATTTGGGCACCATATGGAAAGAAGGCGCCAACAGGAGACAGAGTATCCCCCAGTGTAAGGCAGCACGGGGCCCAAGATATTCGGCCTACGCCGCTGCTTACATGGGAACTGTTTGGCTGCAGACGTTCCCTATATATTTGTAAGGTCCTGAATTCAGTCATCTAGTGCGGCTATCCACACGGCCATAGACGTGCTCTATTCTTATCAGGCCTGTGTATATAGTCGCTGATGTCTGTATAGATTTACGGCCTCCTCTGTGGTTACGTCTGTAGTGACGTCATACGGAGCACTATGTTACAGTTCATGGATTTATCGCTATACTATGTTGTATCACTGTCATGTTATTGAGTCGGAAGACTGGCACTTACCTCACTGACTACACATTGACCTACATTCATTTCACAGCACGTAGTTAACCCCTTCTTGCCACCATTTACTAGATTCTTCATGATCCAATGTACAGGAAGCATAGTTATGTAACGTCATAGTATTCACCAGGGGTGGAAAGATAGAAAGCTGTTGACTGGGGCCCCTCTGATAGAACACCCCCGTTACCCCCTACACAGTGCAATGCCCTCTTTATTAATTCCTCCACACAATACATCCCCTTTACTGACTCCCCATACAATATATTGCCTCCTTTATCGGCCACCATACAGTATACTGTCCCGGTTACAGGCCCCCCTTTAGCAAGGGCCCTTGTTACAGGCCCCTATATAGTAAGGGACCCCTTTACAGGCCCCCCCACAATATACTATACCCCATATAGGTACTTTAGGTCGGTCCCTACTAAATGACTCCAGCACTTCAAGACTGATTGCACTGATCCATCCCTGCTTCTGCCCATGGACGCCTCTGCTTAGGCCTCCAGGGGGCCCTGTATATTATATCACGATTCTGAACAGTAGGACATGGCGTATGGATGTTGTTTAGTGCCCCCCGTGGGGTTTAAGCAGACGCTGGTGTGGACAGGAGCAGGGATATTCAAGTGAAAAATCAGCCTTTACATGCTGAAGTAATCCAAAAAAAAAAAAACGAGTGGGGGTCTGGGTTGGATCTCAGCTACATCTACTATGGCGGTAATAGTAAATGGTTTAGTTGAATGATGTGTCATTCCAATTATCTTGATACCCAGGGGCGTAACTACCAGGGTAGCAGTGGTACCGGCAGCCACAGGGTCCGGCACATTAGATTGCCCAGTGGGCCCCTGATGTTTTTTTTAAAAAAAATTTAACCACTTCAGTACGGGGCCAATTTGTGGTCCAGGACCAGACACATTTTCGGGTTAATTTGTATGTGTGGTTTTGAGGGCTGTAACATTTTTCTCATATGTCTCATACAACTAATTTTTGCGTCTTTTTTCGGGGACACCTAGGGCTTTATTTTTATGATGTTTTTATTTTCAAATGTGTTTTAATTTTTTTTATATCCGGGAAAATATAAACATAATAGGAGGGAAATTGTGTCTGGTTTTCACTTTATTTTTTTTTTATTTAATAACACAAAGCACTACTAAAAAACTTTATAAAATAGTTTTTCCTCTCCGTTACGGTAATTTTTATTTTGTGTGGTGTTGTCAGGGGTGGGGCTATAACCTTTAATAACGGCGTTTTATTGGCATATTATTTTATTTAATTTTTTTTCTTTTTTTTAACTTTTTTTTTATTATATTTTATTTTATTTTTTTCAGATTGTGTCCCCATAAGGTCATAAGAGACCTTTGGGGACATCTGATCACTTTTTTTTTGTTAGGGAGGCTGATTTCACCTGCAACTGAGACTGGAATCCAGCTTCCTGCATACTGTTCTTCAGACTTACAGAGCTGATCTGGGTCCTGTAGGACCCAGCAGCTCTTGTAAGACACTGAGCCCGGCGGATCACGTGACCTCCAGGTCAGAGGGCGGCCGCATCATGGTGGCGACCATAGCCGTATACACAGCGATCGAGAAGGCAGGGAAGGGAATAAACCTTCCCTGCCATCTCTCTGGGAGCTCCGACTGAAGTTACAGCCGGCTCCCAGCTTCAGCTGCTGTGTTCTGACTGGACGTACCGGTATGTCCTGTCAGAACTAGGCAACCACTTCCCGGACGTATATAGTGCACCTTTTAACCAATAAATTCTACTGTGACCTTGAGCGCGGTCTATTGCCTTCTTCGTATATAGTCTATGGGTGGTCCGGAAGTGGTTAATAGGGCATTACCTGCTGGGGTTACTCCTGCAGGTAACGGGCCCTATTTACTTACTGATCCTCGCTCCTGCTCACGGCCCTTGACTCTTCCCCTTCTGTGGAGGCGGCTGTGATAAGGAGAGGGGATCGGTAACTAAGTCGCAGGCCCGCAAACCCCACCAACACTGCTATCATTATACTCAGGGAAGGGGGGGGATAGGTGGATTGGTTTAACTTGTCCACTTGGTCTCCTGCTAGGGATTTTCTCATGGTCGTCATGAGTGTCCACTGGCTGACGCAATCTGTTCCTTTGTGACCTCAGACTTCCATCAACAGAACCTAAAAATAAAATGGAGAGAATTATAAAGAGATACAATACATTGATGGACACATGACATTGGCATCTGAGGATGAATGGCCTCCACTAATACCTACCCACTATTCCCATCCACATGCTGTGACAACCCAACCCCCTCCCCCTTAATAATGGCCACTAGTCAACCACCTACCCCCACCCCAACCATTGCCCCACCCAAAGAACGACAGAGACCAGAGGGGTTGGATTAAATTGACCTGTCTATCTAACTAATCAGAGCAACAACCAAAAGAGGGGAGGTCCTTAGAGCTCCAAAACATATCTGGCCGCCAATCTGTTCTCCATGCTATTATTACCCCCAGCCGTCAGGCAGTTAAATCTAAGCTACTCCTCAGGATACCGACCCAGCAGGAGTCCAAACACCAGCCAGACTACAAACCTGAAACTAACACAGGGAAAAAACATTACTAATAAGTTTTCCCCAGCACTACAAATTTACATCAATTCCAAAGACACCCACCCCGCCACCGTGAGCATCACTTGAACACCTCTAGTATGCTCACCCCCCCACCAGCAAAAGAGCGCGCTCGATCCCCCCCCTGCAAACCCAAGGCCCACATATCAATCCCTATAGCATTCAAGTGCACCCCATCAGCCAACCAAAAACCACCCTCCAAGTCTTCAAGCTCTGAATGCCTAACACATACCCCCCCCCATGACGAACCACAAAAGCACCAATCACCCGGTTCACTTTGGACCGGGCCTTATTAACTTTGGGAACAGATTGAGCACCGCGCCAGGTATGGCGCGGGATAATGTCCGACCAAACCACAATTAAAGACGGATAATCCATCCACAACCGAAGCAGGTCATGCTTGACGTCCCTAACCAGCAAACGAAAAGGACGAGCAGCCAGATCATTACCCCCCAGATGCAAAACCAAAATGTCCTGGGAACGATCCAACCTGACAAAACGTGTGAACTCACGCATCATACGGCCCAAACCAGACCTCAAAATCCCAGCCACCGCACCTGCACGGACGACCTGGGAAAACCAAGCTGACGGCCCTCTTGACGCAAATCTGCCCTGATCGCACCCCAGTGGACATATGAATGCCCCAATATCCAGACCAGCCGAGGAGATGAACCTGAAAAATAGAACAAGGAAAGAAAAATCTAACAAGAAAAACAACTACAACAAATGCGGAAACACATAAGACAAATAACGACGAGACTCCCATCTCCCAATGCGACGAACCAACTCTGGGCCCAGACCCCAAGCAACCGCTTCGGTAGCTGCCCCGATTCTAAAAGAATGAGGGGCAAAGCCCAGGGAGTCCAATCCCAAACGATCCAAACAATGCCGAAAAACCGCGGTAAACTGATACCGGGACAAATAGTCCCCGTTCAGGTGGCGCAGAACCGGGCCTGAGGAAAAGGAGCACACCTCCTGAAATTGACGACAGCAAACCACTGGGCACATCAACGAACCTACAACGGGGCGTAAACGCACCACCTTACCCTTTCCCAACTGGTCGGTCTTCGACCGGCGAACAACAAATTCCACCCCCACAGACCCAAACGACACCTCCTGCCACAAAAAAACCCCTGCTCGACCCCTAGCGGGAGACACAAGCTCACCCACCCGAAGGGTCCCGAAGAACGCCCAAGAGAAAGCCAGCCTAAACAAAGCACACTCAAACGGGGAAACACAAATCTCGCCCAGAACCGCACCCAACCTATCCAACAATGCAAAAGAAACGGGCCGTCGGCCATCAGGCCGCGACCTGCCCCTGCTAAAACCTCGAACTGCCTGGCGAACCAGGAAATCCTTAGTAACATCAAACACCCCCCTCAGCCGAAAACCAAAAGCCAAGCCAGCCAGCAATCGAGAAAGCCGAGACACAGACCACCCACTAGAAGAACCCCGACCAACTAAAACCAAAACCGCCGTACGACAATCGTCCACCGACAACACGCCCCCCAACTCACCCAACACGTGCTCAAAATCCCTCCAGGCAGACTCATAAGCCGAACGAGTACCGGCAGCCAAAGAAGAACGGATCAAGTCACCCGCCTCATCGAGACCACGTCCCACAGATGCATCGGGCACGGATGACCCACGGCGTCCGCATCTGGAGCCACCGAACGAAATCTCTCCCACTGAAACCGAGACAAAGAATCAGCGATAACATTCGACACCCCAGGAACATGAACAGCCACCACCCAAGCATTCAGCGACAACCATTTCAAAACCAAATGATGAAGCAGGGAAACAACCGGGGGAGGGGAGGCAGTGAGGGAATTAATAGCCGACACCACAGACTGATTGTCACAGTGAAAGCGAACCTTCTTGTCCCGAAAACGATCCCCCCAAACCTCTACCGCCACCACTATAGGGAAAAGCTCCAACAGACAAAGGTTTCGCACCCACCCCAACTCGACCCAGTCCGCCGGCCAGCGCCCAGCACACCACGCCCCCCCAAAATACGCCCCAAAGCCCACCGAGCCAGACGCATCAGTGAACAACTCCCAGTCAACCGTATCGACCGCCGGCGACATTAACAAGGAGCGGCCGTTATAGAGCTCCAAGAAGCTGGCCCACACCTCCAAATCGTCGCGATGGTCATGGCGTGGGGAAGACACCCCAGCCGTCGCACCCGCCAGACGCCTACAGAAAACCCACCCCATGGGGATAATCCTGCAGGCAAAGTTAAGCTTCCCTAACAACGACTGCAAGTCCCAGAGCACACAAGCGACACGCATGACCCACTTCAAGACGAAGCGCCACGAGCTTATCCACCGGCAAACGACACTCCATGGTTTTGGTATCAATAGTGATACCCAAAAAACTAAGACAGGGGGCGGGGCCCTCTGTCTTACCCGGCGCTAAGGGAACCCCGAAACGGACAAACACCCATTCTAAGGTCCAAAGCAAACTAAGGCAGGGGGAGGGGAGTCAGCAGGGCCAACGCACAAAAAATCATCCAAGTAGTGGATGACAGACCCTACACCTTCAGATCCCTGACCACCCACTCAAAGAACGAAATGAAGGCTTCAAAATAAGCACACGAGATCGAACACCCCATGGGAAGGCAGCGATCTACGTAGTACACGCCATTCCAGGTGCAACCCAAAAGCCTTTGGCTCTCCGGATGCACTGGGAGGAGGCGGAAAGCCGACTCCACGTCCGACTTAGCCATAAGGGCGCCCTGACCGTACCGCCGAACCCAACCCAGCGCCGCATCGAAGGACGTATAAACAACCGAACTCAGGTCAGAAGGAATACCATCATTGACCGAACCCCCTTTCGGGTACGATAAATGATTAATCAATCTGAACTTGTTGGGTTCCTTCTTAGGAACAACTCCCAAAGGCGAAACAACTAAATCCGCAACAGGCGGCGAACAAAAAGGACCAGCCTTACGCCCCAAGGACACTTCCTTCTGTAACTTCTCCGACACAATGGCAGGATACTGCCGAGTGGAAACCAGATTACGAACAAGCGAGGCAGAACCCACCCGGAACGAAGGAATCCTAAAACCAACCGAAAAACCCTCCTCCAAAAGACGAGCATCAGTGCGGTTGGGGTATCTATTTAGATACGGCACCATCTCGCGCAGAATCACCAGCGTCTGACCCATGACCAGTGGACCCACCGGACTGCTTCCCCTTTCCCCTCCTAAAGCAACGGGAGGAACCGTGGGTAGTGCCCCCACAGACCGAGCAGGAGTGTTTGAACATACAGGAGGCGCCAAATTTACAATGGCCCTCGTTGTACTTCCAACACACCCCTTTCTGATCCCCAGCGGCCTGGCCGGAGGATCCCAAACCCGTGGAGCCGAACGAACCGGCAGCACCGGGAAAGGACTGAGCAGAGCGTGAAGGGACCATAACTCTAACCCACAGGGCAATATCCTTCTGATCCCACCGGATAGAAGGACGAACGGTCCGGCACTGCCAAAACTGCTCATCATAGCGCAGCCAACATTGCCCACCATAAACCCTATATGCCTCCCCAATGGAATCTTGATAGCAGAATAACCCCAAGCAATGCTCGGGATACTTCTCCCCTATGACACTGGCCAAAATGGAAAACGCTTGCAACCAGTTTGTGAACGTCTGACGAATAAGGCGCCAACGCCTCTTCTCCTCCTCCTCCTTCTTGGTATCGTCCCGCTTACCCTTGTCCAGGTTAAATTCAGCAAGAGGAAGAAGGGAAAAAATCTCAACGTACTCGTCCTTCCAGATTTTTTCCCTCACTTCCTTCTTCAAATGCGCACCCAGGGGCCCCTTATAGCAAAGATACACTTCCCCCCTGAGCTCTGTCATCAAGCTTGATACCATCACCCTCGCCCTCAGTCTGCACGGGCACCACCACCCCCACATCCCGACGCAACAAACCATCAGACGGCAACAAAATAACCGGGGGAGGGGGAGAGGAGCCCACCAAGCTGAAGCAGGGGACCCCCCAGACCCAGGGCCACCCCCCGAACGTGCAAGTAACGCCCCGACACCAGACGTGACGTCACCCCCAATCCCACCAGACCCAACAGACGCGACCGCCACCCCCGACCCCTGAGTACGAAAAATAGCAGGTATAGAAGAGGACAAAGACAGACACTCACCTGGCTGCACAGAAGCTGTGTTTCCGCCAGCCGCGGGTCCGGAATCCAAACACCGAGGGGCCACCTGGCCATCATCATCAGAAAAGTCGAGATCCGCTACTGGCGAAGCAGGACAAAGGCCAGAAGAACAGGATGGGCAGCCATGTCCGGAGGAGGGGAACAGATCAGCAGAGGACCAGCCGGACGACCGTCCGCTAGAGGCAGCCCGGGATGCCAGAGGCGCCGACACACGCCCGACCACACTGGGCAGTCGGCGCGCAGGACCAGGAACACCTGAAGAGTCAGTCACATGCAGGCAAGGGGCCCCACCGACAGGAGCATCGCCAGGCGGGGACCCCGGAACCACATTTGAAGAAGCAGGAGGCGTATCAGGCACGAAGGAGGCGGGCCTGGAGGGGCAACGGCTCCGCCCCCTCACTGCCAAGGATCCGGCCCGGTTTGGATGCCTCCCAGAACGAGAGTGACTACCCCCAGAGGTGGGGAGTGCCCTACGTCCCGGAGGGCCCCCAGAGGGGCTCCGTAAGCGTGGCCTGGACCGGGGAGCAGCATCGGGACTCAGGCGCTCTGGGGGCCGCGTCCACCGCTGCACGCGGGACGAGGCCCCGCCTACTGGAACACACGGAGCGGCCGGAGATGAAGCAGCTGGCGGGGGAGAGGGAGAGCGCCGAGATACAGCGGCAGAAGCCCCAGGAGCAGCAGCCACCAGGGCCCTCACCTGATCGGCGAGCCAGGTCAGGTCAGTGACGCCAGCGGCAGCCCGGAGCTGCCCTAGGAGGGAATCCAAGTCGGCCATGGCGAGCAGGTACAGCGCAGCAACCCACAACTTCTCCTTTCCCCGTGGCGGTCTGGCTGCGAGGAGGGAGAACGGAAGTTATATAACCTCCCTCTAGCAACCCGCGCCACTCAAGCCCCTCCCCTCGCTACGACCTAGCTCAGCTCAGGCCCTGTCATAGCGGCCTCCAGCTACTGCTGCGCACCGATTCCGGCCTTACTTTCTACAAAAGATGTATTCCCTTACCTGACTGAATCATCCAGAAACATCGGTCAAAGGCAAGCTGCAGAACAACAGAAAATAAAAAAGTGGATTTCCTAAAATGGTAAGAAATCTATTGGGTTTAGAAGAGGCGCTGAACAAGTAAATTGCTTCTTTGGGAACCAAGAACATTTTTGGCAAAAGCCTCCACTTAGAATTGCCATCAGAAACCAAGAGAAGGGGGGGCAAAAGTGTCCACTTGAAATAGAAATAGGAACCAAGACAAGCTTCAGCAATGCAAACCAAAATGTTGGGAACCAGTTAACTGGTGTTGGCTTC
Organism: Leptodactylus fuscus; assembly: GCF_031893055.1. Taxonomy (NCBI): domain Eukaryota; kingdom Metazoa; phylum Chordata; class Amphibia; order Anura; family Leptodactylidae; genus Leptodactylus; species Leptodactylus fuscus. The sequence goes on along the minus strand of NC_134267.1, from coordinate 231,991,036 downwards.
CGCAGTCTCTCAGACGTCTGAAGAGATCTGCTTCATGCCAATGATTGGAGGATATGAAGTGGATCACTGGTGCTGGAACCTGGTGTTGGTTCTGTTAGACTCTCAGGTCACTGTGACGTAGATCATATTAGGATTGACTTCTATTGCTTCTTCCGGCTTGAGGACATTTTCATGGTATTCATGAGTCTCCACGAATGCCTTTTCTTCCTCTCTGGCCTCTGCCATCTATCGGCACAGCATATTATAGAGGTGTAAAATGTCTAAATATTAGAACACATTTTCCATATGATGTAACATGGTACCTGACAAAAGTCATCCAGTAGTTCTGGTCATTGGTGAGCTGGAGAAGTTCTCGGTAGCTCATCGTTTGTTATAGTAAGAACAACAGAAAATACTAAAAATCAGATGAAATGTACAAAGGGATTCAGAAGGGGCATTGGTGTAATATGCGCTGAATAAGTTAAGAACTTCTTTATGAACCATGAAAGATTCTGGCAAAAGCTCCCAATGGTCCTAAGGAACCAAAAGAAGTAGAGGAGAAAAACATCTACATGAGAAATATCAAGCTAAGACAAGTTTTGGAAATAGTCTCAACTTGAACCAATATAAAAAAAACAAAAAACTTGAGAGTCTTCAGTAGGTGATACCTTTTTTTAATGGCTAACTCATAACAATGACAGATTACAAAGCTTCGAAGCTCTCGGCTTCTTCTTCAGGTATATCTAAAAACAATTTCTGAAGGATGGCTAACCGTACAAAGACAAACATTTTCCTAATACTTGAACCAATAGTAATGGAAAAATGGCGCGTTGGGAATGAGATGACTGGTGCTTGATGTTGGCTCCACCAGTCTCTTAGACAGCTGAACGAATCTACTTCTTGTCAATGCTTGAAGGATAATTAATGGTTTGCTGGTGTTGGTTCTTGCCGGGTCTTAGGCTGGAGTAGAACATATTGGGGATCGGCTTCCGTCCATTTCTTCCAGGAACCAGCAGTAGGGTGGAACTAGATCACTCAGGTTTCAGTCTAGAGCATTCTCATGGTCTACAAGAGTCCCACTGACTGATGCCTTCTTTCTTGTCTGACAGCAGGCATGTGGACAATCTCTTCTTATCGCTGGGGCATGGAACCTTCCACCACGGGGGAGACAGTGTATCTCTACACCTGCTGTGACCTACCCCACCAGCCAAAGCTTGGCCCCTCTCAACCCCATCCTGAAAAACGGAAAGAAAAATGTCCAACCCTATCGGTTTGAGATGGACACCATCATGAAAAAGCAGGTTGCGGTTATCTCCCTCCAATTTTGTATGACATACAGAAACACCACCAAAGGCTCTGACATGCTGAGAAATTCTTAAATTCTGACATGTCCCATGCTCTCCACCACTCATTTTGAGGCACCACCTCTGACCAGACTAGGACAACTTTAAGCAAAGAAATCAGGAAACCAAAGAAAATCATGTCTAATGACCACGATCAGATACCCAATTTTAACCTTGCCCAAATCATTGCTGCCCAAGTGTATAACTAAAACAACTGTGCACAAAACCGACAGCTTCCTTTTGGGACAGAAATACTGATTTGGCAATTAAATCCACATTATGATTAAAAGACTTTATATAACTGAGTCGTTCATGATGTTAAGGATGCCGCCCTCTATAGGGTGGTGTACAGAGTGCACTCTGCTCTCCTAATTCCATCCTGGAGAATAGATTTGCATATTTTTTTCCCAGAATCCCTGGCGGAGCAGGAATGACTTGTAAGTCTCCGTACTGCCTATGTAGGCAAACACTCTCCCTGATGTGGACGAGTGTCCCCCGACCCTGCAAATATGGTGATAATACCGTGATAAACCCTCTCCGTCATAATACCCAGAAATGAATGAATAAGACACAAGACACGAAAATTAACCTTTTGTGGGCTGGAGGACGGCCACAGCTTTATTTTTTGTTCCTTTATAACCTTTGAACCGTAATTTGCATAACAAAAACAAACAACTGTCAGAACACTGGAACAGAAGGGTTAATGCCCAGCCCCTTAACTTCCGGGGGGGAGGGACACAACATACAGTGTTGGCCAAAAGTATTGGCACCCCTGCAGTTCTGTTAGATAATACTCAGTCTCTTCCAGATAATGATTACAAGCACAAACTCTTTGGTAATATCTTCATTTATTTTGCTTGCAATGAAAAAACACAAAAGAGAATGAAAAAAAAGTCAAATCATTGATCATTTTACACAAAACTCCAAAAATGGGGCGGACAGAAGTATTGGCCCCCTCAGCCTAATACTTGGTAGCACAACCTTTAGGGCTCGTTCACACGGTGTAACGTGCCGCGTGATGTGGCACGTGTACGCCACGTGACCCTTTGCGTGCCGTACACGCTCCCATTCATTTCAATGGGAGCGGGGATCGTATGCGCCGTGCTAGTTTGCGGCCGTGCATTTATTCAAGGCCACAAACTAGCGCGGCGCATACGATCCCGCTCCCATTGAAATGAATGGGAGCGTGTACGGCACGCAAAGGGTCACGCGGCGTACACGTGCCACATGACGCGGCACGTTACACCGTGTGAACGAGCCCTAAGACACAATAACTGCGCACAACCGCTTCCGGTAACCAGCAATGAGTTTCTTACAAGGCTCTGCTGGAATCTTAGACCATTCTTCTTTGGCAAACTGCTCGCGGTCCCCCCTGAGATGTGAAGGGGGCCTTCTCCAAACTGCCACCAAGAGATCTCTCTCCCCTCCCCCACAGGTGTTCTATGGGATTCAGGGCTGGACTCATTGCTGCCACTTTACAAGTCTCCAGGGCTTTCTCTCACCACCATTTTCTAGTGCTGACCTGAAGTGTGTTTTGGGTCCTTGTCCTGCTGGAAGACCCCTGACCTCTGAGGGAGACCCACCTTTCTCACACTGGGCCCTACATGATGCTGCACAATGTGTTGGTTGTCTTCAGACTTCATAATGCCATGCACACGGTCAAGCAGTCCAGTGCCAGAGGCAGCAAAGCAACCCCAAACCATCAGGGAACCTCCGCCATGTGACTGACTGTAGGGGGCGTCTTCTTTTCTTTGAAGACCTCTTTTTTTCCTGTAAACTCTATGTTGATGCCTTTTCCTACTTTTGTCTCCTCTGACCAGAGAACGTTCTTCCAGAACGTTTTTGGCTTTCTCAGGTAAGTTTTGGCAAACTCCAGCCTGGCTTATGTCTCTGGGTAAGAAGTGGGGTCTTCCTGGGTCTCCTACCATACAGGCCCTTCTCATTCAGACGCTGACACTGGATAGTACGGGGTGACACTGTTGTACCCTCGGACTGCAGGGCAGCTTGAACTTGTTTGGATGTTAGTCGAGGTTCTTTATCCGCCATCCGCACAATCTTGTGTTGAAATCTCTCCTCAATTTTTCTTTTGCGTCCACATCTAGGGAGGTTAGCCACAGTGCCATGGGCTTTACACTTCTTGATGACACTGTGCACGGTAGATACAGGAACATTCAGGTCTTTGGAGATGGACTTGTAGCCTTGAGATTGCTCATGCTTCCTCACAATTTTGCTTCTCAAGTCCTCAGACAGTTCTTTGGTCTTCTTTCTTTTCTCCATGCTCAATGTGGTCACACAAGGACACAGGACAGAGGTGGAGTCAAATTTAATCCATTTCAACTGGCTGCAAGTGTGATTTTTTTATTGCCAGCACCTGTTAGGTGCCTCAGGTAAGTAACAGGTGCTGTTAATTACACAAATTAGAGAAGCATCACATGATTTTTCAAACAGTAATGCCAATACTTTTGTCCACCCCCTTTTTTATGTTTGCTGTGGAATTATATCCAATTTTTTTGACAATTCTTTTTGTGGTTTTCCATTGAAGACAAATTAAATGAAGATAATAATACCAAAGAATTTGTGCTTGCAATCATTTTCTGGAAGAACATGAGTATTATCTGACAGAATTGCAGGGGTGCCAATACTTTTGGCCAACACTGTAAACCAGCACCAAATCCAAAAATTATCCTAACTGTTGATCACATGCATCACCAATAATTATTTTTTTAACTCATTTTTTCATTAATTTATTGTTTGAAACATAAATAACCACTACCTAAGGATGTAAACATAGGGAAGGAGGGTGGGAAAACACGCTCCTGTTGTGAGGCAGCTGGAGAGGAAGATGGCTGCCTCGACCCTTCCTTAAATAGGGCCGGAGTGTACCAATAAAGGGAACGCCCCCAACATTACAGGAGGGGGTTAAACAACGGAAACGGAACAAACCAACTAAAACAGACAGAAACAACAGGTTAGACCGAACACACATACAAAAACATGTATAGATAAAATATGTGCACCCCTTCTATTCTCCTCCTGGCTACCCTGTCGCCTGCACTATGGTACCATAGATTGGGTCTGAAGACATTAAAAGAGGTGCACAAGCACAGGGGCGCTTTGGTTGTTACCGTCATGGAGGGACTATAGTGTTTACTGATACAGGGACCCCCGTCCGACACCGACGCCAAAGACCTCGACCGACCCCCTCCTACGCTTTCCTGCGCGCTCTATTATGCCCCATAGTGGCCCCTACACACAGTATTATCCCCCATAGTGGCCCCTACACACAGTATTATCCCCCATAGTGGCCCCTGCACACAGTATTATGCTCCATAGTGGCCCCTGCACACAGTATTATGCTCCATAGTGGCCCCTGCACACAGTATTATGTCCCACTGTGGACACCAATAAACAATTATTATACTCTGGCGTCTTTTCAGACCCCAGAGTATAATAATCGGAGACCCGGGGTAATAAAAACATAAAAAACTACTGTTTCTTACCTGTCCCCTGGCTCCTGTGCTGTCGACCTCCGCTGCCGTCCTTCTTCAATGATTTCGGATGTCACATGAACCGGGACGCAGCCCGGACGGTAGTTACGCCACTGCTATCACTATAATGTGGGCACAGAAAGAAAGAGAAAGTGTAAGAGAGGAAAATTCACGGACACGGGAAATAAAACCAAAAATATTCAGATAATAGTCTAATATATTAGCATATAAAGTGGGGGCTGGGATTAGAGGATTGGGAGATGGCTATGGTTACACTGGCATATCAGTAATAGCTGGGCTGTACTGCCCCCATGTGGACATTCTCAGAACAGCAATTGTGTAGAGAGAGAGAGAGAGAGAGAGAGAGAGAGAGAGAGAGAGAGAGAGAGAGAGAGAGAGAGAGAATTGTAAAATGCAACTAATAAGTCTGATGTTATCCCGGATACTAGTAGCCTGATATCTCTAGGACGTATATAAGGATGAAGTACAGTAAATCTATATGGTCCTTATATTTTTTTTCAGTAGCTTTTTTTTCGGTCAAATTGCTAAAAATTGAATGAAGCTCATTTTTTTTTTAAAAAAGATATCTATTTCAGGGAAAGCTGGGTGACAACCAATATGGCTGCCACAGGAGTAGTGTTATAAATACAAGCTTCAAGTTATACTTCAGATTATGCGAATACCCAGAACGGGTACACATTCAAACGGGTACACAGCCCCAGTCTTTTGAGCACTGCCATGGCTAAAAAATATTGGAAACCATCAGCAAGTATGCTGGTTGCTATTGACAAATACGTACCTAAATATGGCTTTATAAGAATAACCAGGACCGTAGTCCTCAATAGGATTAACCCTGATGTCTGAGCGGGACTCGTTGGGGCAGCCATCTTCCTCCAGTGAGACTTCAGAGTGTAACGCAGCGGCCATTTTACTTCGCTCGAGACAAATCTCTATTCGGTTTCGTAAAAATAAACAATTTGGAATACTTGGGTCTAACACAACCTGGTGTGAACCAATTTGCCCATCTCCTATTAGGGGCAGTGTCACCCACCCCAATTACATGGGTCCCTCCTGGCCACGTATACTGAGCAGTATATTTATATTGGATTATATCAATAGGTATGGCCAAGATTGACACTCCTTTCTCCTCACTGGCGCACGTCATCTTGGTGTTGTCAGTGTCTGGATGTACATTATGATGGCGGCGCCAGAGCCTTAGGCCTCATGCACATGACCGTGTACATAGGCCGTGGGGGGACTAATGGCCTAACAGAAGGCACGCGGATCATATACAATCTGTCCTGCATCAATTTCAATGGGGACTTTTGTTTTGTTCCGTTCTCAGGACCTCCTCAGACCGCACGAAATGTGGGACTGTGCACTCTGTTAGGAGCACCATTGGGGGCCCCCGGTATAACTTTGATTAAGGTCCTAGAAATGCCAAATCCGGCCTTGAGACCTATCGGTGTTGTGTACACCTGGAGCTGACACTACTCATCCATATAGCACAGTATATATATATATATATATCTGCTCCGAACCCATCACCACGCTGACACCGTGACCCCCGATCCTCTGACATTGTCTCCGCCGACCAGATAGTGGGATGGTGCCGGCTTGTTTTGCCGGTCCTCCGGCCTTGTCCTCTTCCGATATGGCGACATCAGCCTGTCCCACCACGTCTGGCCAGAGACTCTGTGTCTGTGGCTATCGGGGGGTCTGCTCGGGACCCGCAGTCTCACCGCAGGGGGTTAGAGGGACAAGAAAACAGGAAAGTGTTGGGGTGATAAAGCCTGGAGGAACAATGAGGAAGTGCGGGTGGAAATCCTGGATTGGGAGGCTCAGATAGTGAGAGTGTGAGGGGCCGACCGCTCCGGCCTCCAGGAAAGTAAGGGTCATCGGAGGAAATGAGAGCGAGAAGAGGCCTATGGTGGCCCCGAAGCAGTGACCCTGTCCATCACAGGACGACATGACCGAGGATAGGTAGAAATCCAGCTTTCCCAGGCTCCTGGATGGCAAATAAACAAGGCTATAGAGACCTGCACCGGAGAACAGGGCAAGTTTCATATTCAGAACCTAGGAAAGCTGAGTGACAAAACCCAAAGAAGCATCGCAACAGTGATTACAACGGTGGATACCTTGAAAACCAGCTACACAGCTTTCCTAGCATCTGGAATGGCAAATAGACTTAGATACAGAGACATGAGCAGAATCACAAGGCATTTGTCACATTTAGGAGCTTGAAAAAGCTGGGTCTCCCTGTAGGAGCAAACCTATAGTGTATACATAATAGTCGTTACTCTAGCTAACCAGCTTTCCCAGATTCCTGAATGGCACATAGACATATATATGAAGTCTTGGATAGGATAACAGTGCAAGTGTCACCTTCAAAACTATTGGGAAAGCTGAGTAGCAAAACCTATAGGTGATTAGAACTGTGGTGAGTCTGCAACCTAGTTACTCAGCTTTCCTAGACTCCTGAGCGGCAATCAATATAAAGTCATGGATAGGATAACAGGGCAAGTGTCACATTCAGGATCATGATAAAGCTGGGTGATAGCCTGGCTGAACCTAATCCAGAGTATCGACATGAATGTGCTCACTTTCCAGCTTTCTCAAACAAACAGAGAAAGAGAAGCAAAGATAACAAAACATAATTACCATTCAGGACCCAGGAAAAGCTGAGTGACGTACATTATGGGAGCAAATTTACAGTGTTTGCATGCCTGTTTTTCACTTAAAACCTAGCTATCCAGCTTTTCCATACTATTGAATGAGAAGCTGCTATACAGAGACATAGGACAGCAAGCCAAATTTCACATTCAGGACCATGGAAAAGCTGTGTGACAAGCCCTGTTGGAGGAAATCCACAGTGTGTGTTTACATGAGTGTCTTTCCTATACTCCTGAAGGACATAGAGTCGTATAATCAGTGACATGGGCTGGATGGCATGACACATATTCAGGACCATGGAAAAGCTGGGTGACAAGACCTATTGCAGCAAATCCACCGTGTATACATGAGTGGCATTAGGATTTCCTATACTCCTAAAGTCGTATATTCAGTGAAATGGGCTGGATGGCATGGCACATATTCAGGCTCCTGGAAAAGCTGGGTGACAACGTATACATATCTGTTAGTCCAAAACCCAGCTTTCCCAGACTCCTGAAGGGCAAATAAGCCTACAGTGACGACATAAAGATAACATAAAGACTATTACCATTCAGGAAAAGCTGGGTGATATTACATTATATGAAGGCAAACGTGTAAAACGCAATGGATAAAATACGAGCCATCTCACATTCCGGTCCCTGGAAAAGCTGGGTGATTTGGTTTACATTTGGGGGGAATGCTTGTCCTCCTCGTCCAGTATAATTCACAGGCTTGGATCTTCAGGAATTTCTGCGTCCAGGCCCATACATCACTGCCAGGCCGGCCTTATCTGCCTCTCTATTCCTGTCAGTGAGTGGAGCCTTCCTCAGCTCAATGCCAGACGGCCGGGGACGAGCCTGGAGGTTTTTGTCGTCATCATCCATGAGATTGTTTCTGGGGTCTCCTGGTCCTGAGATAACCCCGACTCTGCTGGAGACGGAGCTGACCCCGGGGGTCACCACACTGTCACCTCGTCAGATCAGTCACCGGCCGCACGTCAATGTCTGGAGAGATCCCAGAAAGGGTGACATAATAAGAACCACCATTATTATTAATATTACAGATTTATTATTAACCTCTTATTGCTGGACTCTCTCTGGCCTTCTTGTGGCCTGCGGGCATGTGCAGTCGGCTCTGCCTGAAGCCTAGAAGTTTGACCGCCAGCGCCGGAAGTAGAAGCGAAGAGAGGCCGCACCTGAAGAAGATGGAGGCGGCGCTGGAGAGTTCTCTCGCAGCATTGGGAACCTGGGTCTTCAATTCACCAATTTTTATTTTCATATTTTATAATATTGCGTAAGTTTTCTGCTCATGAGAGTCAAGACAAGGTCCAAGTGGCAGGGCCTAGCACTGAATTGTTTGCCCTTTTTGGCATGACATCTTCATGGTAACTGCACACTAGGTGGCGCTCATTACGTACAGATTTATACAGCTCCCATAGTGTTCAATGCTAATTGTATAAATCCAATTGCAGTTAGTGCCCCTAGTGGTGGCACCAGGCAGGTAAAATTTATCATCTATAAGGGGTTATCCACCTCTTATATAGGTAAGGGTCCAACTGTCAGGACCCCCGCAGATCAGCTGTTTCCCAGAGGACAAAGCTCACAGGTGCAATGCAGTTAGTGCCCCTAGTGGTGGTACCAGGCAGCCAGAATTTATGATTAAAAAGGGGTAATCCAATTTTAAATATAGGTAAGGGTCCAACTTTCAAGACCCCCACAGATCAGCTGTTTCCCAGAGGATGCAGCTCCCAGGTGCAATGCAGTTAGCGCCCCTAGTGGTGGTATACAGCAGTCAGAATTTATCGTTTAAAAGGGGGTTAACCACCTCTTATATAGGTAAAGGTCCAATGGCCGGGACCCCCACAGATCAGCTGTTCCCCAGAGGACACAGCACCCAGGTGCAATGCAGTTAGCGCCCCTAGTGGTGGTATACAGCAGTCAGAATTTATCGTTTAAAAGGGGGTTAACCACCTCTTATATAGGTAAAGGTCCAATGGCCGGGACCCCCACAGATCAGCTGTTCCCCAGAGGACACAGCTCCCAGGTGCAATGCAGTTAGCGCCCCTAGTGGTGGTATACAGCAGTCAGAATTTATCATTTAAAAGGGGGTTAAACACCTCTTATATAGGTAAAGGTCCAATGGCCGGGACCCCCACAGATCAGCTGTTCCCCAGAGGACACAGCTCCCAGGTGCAATCCAGTTAGCGCCCCTAGTGGTGGTATACAGCAGTCAGAATTTATCATTTAAAAGGGGGTTAACCACTTCTTATATAGGTAAAGGTCCAATGGCCAGGACCCCCACAGATCAGCTGTTTCCCAGAGGACACAGCTCCCAGGTGCAATGCAGTTAGCGCCCCTAGTGGTGGTATACAGCAGTCAGAATTTATCATTTAAAAGGGGGTTAACCACTTCTTATATAGGTAAAGGTCCAATGGCCAGGACCCCCACAGATCAGCTGTTTCCCAGAGGACACAGCTCCCAGGTGCAATGCAGTTAGCGCCCCTAGTGGTGGTATACAGCAGTCAGAATTTATCATTTAAAAGGGGGTTAACCACCTCTTATATAGGTAAAGGTCCAACCATTGAGACCCCCGCAGATCAGCTGTTTCCCAGAGGACACAGCTCCCAGGTACTATACTACTCATGCGCCATGCTTATAGTAGTGGCAGTTATGGGTACTGCAGCAGTGTTCCATAGACTTGAATAGAAGGTTTGATATATTGATGCACAGTCTGACCATGATATATTGTGTGCACTGAATTCAGATATGGCTGTGTGTGAATATGGTGCTAGTCTAAGAAACCTGCACCGATATACTGTATATTATACTGCAGGACACCGCGCCAATCCTATCATGTGTTCCCGGGTAAGTTGGGGAGGACGATGCGGTGACCCCAGGAATCCTTCCACTGTCTCGTATCTCGTCCTCAGCCCTGAGCGCAGTCTTCTCCATCCCTCCAGACACTAATCACTGGTGACCTCCATTATCTCCTCACCGTGTTGTCTGACAAATGGAGTTATAATGGAATGAGACGCGGCCGGTGTGTGACTTATGAAGTGCGGATGAGAGACGTCGCCGCCAAATCCCCGCGCTCTGATGAATGAGGACTCCAAGGGCCGAACCCGACACTCAGGATGGGCCGATAAGACCACATGGAATGGAGCAGTCTGTCCTGGGGACAACAACCGTCTTCATCATCATCATCACCATCATCAGTTATACACAGATACCGACGTCCGCTCCATTCTCAGCCTTGTCAGGAACCAATTATGCAATTAGTATTAAAGCTCCGGCCGTATCCTCGTCTCCTGAAACTTACATTATTCCACTGAGAACATTTAGTAATATTGTTGAAGTGTCTGTAAACTACCGGAGTCACATACTGTTCAATCTTGGGCTTCCTGGTTCATGAACACAATACCAGAACTGCAGTGAGGACTGACACTTGAAGGGGTAAAGTTATAATCAAAAATGAATACGCTATAAAAGAAACTGTAACATGCTCACCACTTCTGGACCTTCATGTTTATATAATGGCTTGCGACCCTATGATATCACGGCCAGAAACAGAATGAAGATGCTACAAACAGGTCACAGGTGTTGTTTTTAATGGTAGAATCCCTTTAAGATTCCAGACCAGATCCCTAAAAGACCCCTGTTAATACAAAATGTGCCAGGAAAAAAACTCTAAAAACTCGAAGATCATACCAGCAGGGGGCAGCCTTTCTCTTTCCTGCTCATATCTGAATGAGGTACATATTTATATAGAATAAACCTGATTTAATAGTGATGCTGCTAGTATGGTCTCCCTTGTCTAATATTATTATTTTTTTTATTTGTGTACTGCCCAACATAATCCAAAGCTTAGGGAGAATTGTTCATATATGAGATAGCCTAAGGATCTGTGACACCACCCTCAGCTGTGCCCCCTCCTCACCTCTAGTCATAAGAATACCGCCCCTGTGGAAAATGATCTCATAGCTGCTTTATATCCACATGTGGGTAGTTCTGATAACAAAAAAGCCGGGAGAGTCTGACATGTAGTGTACAACTACTCCCAATATCCAAAGAAGCCAAAAGAAGAGAAGCTTCTCACTGCCCCAATATACAAGAATATAACTACTATAATACTACTCCTATGTACAATAATATAACTACTATAATACTGCTCCTATGTACAAGAATATAACTACTATAATACTACTCCTATGTACAAGAATATAACTACTATAATACTACTCCTATGTACAAGAATATTACTACTATAATACTACTCCTATGTACAAGAATATAACATATAATACTACCTCCTATGTACAAGAATATAACTACTATAATACTGCTCCTATGTACAAGAACATAACTACTATAATACTGCTCCTATGTACAAGAATATAACTACTATAATACTACTCCTATGTAGAAGAATATAACTACTATAATACTGCTCCTATGTACAAGAATATAACTACTATAATACTGCTCCTATGTACAAGAATATAACTACTATAATACTACTCCTATGTACAAGAATATAACTACTATAATACTGCTCCTATGTACAAGAATATAATTACTATAATACTACCTCCTATGTACAAGAATATAACTACTATAATACTGCTCCTATGTACAAGAACATAACTACTATAATACTGCTCCTATGTACAAGAATATAACTACTATAATACTACTCCTATGTAGAAGAATATAACTACTATAATACTGCTCCTATGTACAAGAATATAACTACTATAATACTGCTCCTATGTACAAGAATATAACTACTATAATACTACTCCTATGTACAAGAATATAACTACTATAATACTGCTCCTATGTACAAGAATATAATTACTATAATACTACCTCCTATGTACAAGAATATAACTACTATAATACTACTCCTATGTACAAGAATATAACATATAATACTACCTCCTATGTACAAGAATATAACTACTATAATACTACTCCTATGTACAAGAATATAACTACTATAACACTACTCCTATGTACAAGAATATAACTACTATAATACTACTCCTATGTACAAGAATATAACTACTATAATACTGCTCCTATGTACAAGAATATAACTACTATAATACTGCTCCTATGTACAAGAATATAACTACTATAATACTACTCCTATATACAAGAATATAACTACTATAATACTACTCCTATATATAAGAATATAACTACTATAATACTGCTCCTATGTACAATAATATAACTACTATAATACTGCTCCTATGTACAAGAACATAACTACTATAATACTGCTCCTATGTACAAGAATATAACTACTATAATACTACTCCTATGTAGAAGAATATAACTACTATAATACTGCTCCTATGTACAAGAATATAACTACTATAATACTGCTCCTATGTACAAGAATATAACTACTATAATACTACTCCTATGTACAAGAATATAACTACTATAATACTGCTCCTATGTACAAGAATATAACTACTATAATACTACTCCTATGTACAAGAATATAACTACTATAATACTGCTCCTATGTACAAGAATATAACTACTATAATACTACTCCTATGTACAAGAATATAACTACTATAATACTACCTCCTATGTACAAGAATATAACTACTATAATACTGCTCCTATGTACAAGAATATAACTACTATAATACTACTCCTATGTACAAGAATATAACTACTATAATACTACTATGTACAAGAATATAACTACTATAATACTGCCTCCTATGTACAAGAATATAACTACTATAATACTGCTCCTATGTACAAGAATATAACTACTATAATACTACTCCTATGTACAAGAATATAACTACTATAATACTACCTCCTATGTACAAGAATATAACTACTATAATACTGCTCCTATGTACAAGAATATAACTACTATAATACTACCTCCTATGTACAGGAATATAACTACTATAATACTATTCCTATGTACAAGAATATAACTACTATAATACTACTCCTATGTACAAGAATATAACTACTATAATACTACCTCCTATGTATAAGAATATAACTACTGTAATACTGCTCCTATGTACAAGAATATAACTACTATAATACTGCTCCTATGTACAAGAATATAACTACTATAATACTGCTCCTATGTACAAGAATATAACTACTATAATACTGCTCCTATGTACAAGAATATAACTACTATAATACAACTCCTATGTACAAGAATATAACTACTATAATACTGCTCCTATGTACAAGAATATAACTACTATAATACTACCTCCTATGTACAGGAATATAACTACTATAATACTACCTCCTATGTACAGGAATATAACTACTATAATACTACTCCTATGTACAAGAATATAACTACTATAATACTACTCATATGTACAAGAATATAACTACTATAATACTACCTCCTATGTACAAGAATATAACTACTATAATACTACTCATATGTACAAGAATATAACTACTATAATACTACCTCCTATGTACAAGAATATAACTACTATAATACTACTCATATGTACAAGAATATAACTACTATAATACTACTCCTATGTACAAGAATATAACTACTATGCTGACCGTGTGTGGCGATGGCTGCTTGAATTGTTAGCTCCGTCGCAGGGATCCGTCTAAATCGCCTTTACAAGCTTATTTTCAGCTGCAACATGGTGAAAGTTGGCCGTGATCGGTCTAACGACCTCCTGGACCAGAGAGGACAACATTCGCAGCAGGCGGGCATGCAGAAGTTCCTAAAGAAGCAGCCCGCGGGCTCGCCTGCTACTACTGCCCAGAGGAAAATGGCGCCTGAACATGCGGGCCGGCCGGACGAGGTGAGAGAGACTTCCCCTGAATCTGATGAGGAAGGTTCATCACACGGAGGCAACCCTGCCCCGATCTCCAAGGGATATTTAAAGAAGGTTTTGACTCAGGCACTTGCCCCAGTATCTGCCGAGCTTGCAGCCTTATGTGCAGACTTTAACAGCATCACCCGGCGGGTGGACGTGGTAGAATCCTGCCAGGGAGAAGTGATACAGGCGGCATCTGCAATGTCGGAGCGCCTGGAGGCACATGCTGCACACCTCAACAACACTTACCTGGTCATGGAGGACCTGGAAAACAGGAATCGTCGCCGCAACCTGCGCCTACGTGGTCTCCCTGAGACCTACTCTCCTGAACAGCTCCCCGATGTTGCAAAGGCGATCTTCACCTCTCTGGTCGGTGAGTCGGCTGCCTCCTTTATGTCCATAGAAAGGGTGCATAGAGCCATACGCCCGAAGCCCAATGCAGATGAACCACCCAGGGACATTGTCTGTGCGCTCCTCTCCTCAGCGCACACTACTGAATTGCTTAGGGCCGCACGCGATAAGTCTGATCTGTCTTTCGAGGGGCATGCCATACGGTTTTTTCAGGACTTAGCTCCCTCGACTCTACAAAAACGCCGCGTTTTGAAGCCCCTTTTGGACCAGTTAAAGTCCAGAGGGATACGGTACGCCTGGCTGTTCCCGTTCGGGCTTTCGATCCTGAAGAACGGGAGGCGATTTACGGTCCATACGCCTCAGGACCTGGATCCCCTATGGGAAGTGCTTGATATCCCTCCCCTGTCTCTCCCTTCTTGGATGCCCGTGCAGGAAGATTTTATCCCTGTGCCCCTGCCACCTGCTCTCCCCCTGGAATCCTCACGTCGCACCGGGAGAAACAAATCTCCGAAAGTTTGGAAGGCCTTATTGAAAGCACCCGGGACCCCTCTCTCCGGACTCGCCCCCATTGGTGACTGATTTCCTGGATAGATAATGGAACTACCACCTTTTTCGCCTGGAGCCCGATACTGGGGACATTTATACCCTGTTGTTGGCTGTACTCTCTCCTATATCCTAATCGTTAGCCTTACCGGGTTTTTTCATGCTGATATTTGTCTCTCATGCACTAATTGTTATGTTGCTTAGGTAGGCATAGGCATAGAATGTGTTTTATTTGTTATCTCTGAAATCTTGCCTATCCAGGCTATATATCCCTCCTTCCTCCCCCCCTTGCCCCCCCCCTTCCCCTTCCCCCCCCCAACTCCCCCCCCCTTTTTTATTATTTTTCTTATTTTTCTTTTATTTTTCCTTTCCCCTTACTCTCCCTCTCCCCCCCCCTTCTTTTAGTGGTTTCGTTTCTATTGCATTCCAATGCCCTGATCTACTGTATGTGCCGCACTATTTTTGCCTGTGCCCGAGTATATGCAATCGTTCCCCCCTCCCGACCCCCCCCCCCCTCCCTTTCTCCTATTTCCCATTCCCTTCCTTCCCTTGCATTTATCTCTGGTTTGAATTATATGGATGACTGGTTTCTGGGTCTTTGGCTCCTAGTTAGGTCTGCTACTATGTACCCGTGTACCCTGATCCGTTATTTTTGGCTTTATGCAGTATTAGCTCTTACAAGTTCTCCTCCCTTCCCCCCCCCCTCCTCCCCCTCCCCTCTAGGACACTCCCCTATCCCTATAGCGGAACCTCGCTCTCTAAGGCACCGTATAGACATTTGGACTGCGTGCAGTTGAAGTGCTGCTTCCCAGCAATCCAGTACCCCCTCCCCCCCCCCCATACCTGTCCCTCCCTCCAATACGCCCTTGCCTTCGAAGGCTTCATGTTGATTATATACTATATGAATATTGTTATTGCCATTGCTCTCAGCCTCTTTGGTGTTGCTTTTGGCCTTTGGCTAATAATTTGTGACCCTCTGTCCATATATGTTCTTACCTTATTGTTTTTTTTGTTTTTTTTCGCAATTTAAAGCTGAGGCCGTCTGTTTTTTTTTGTTTTGACCACGGCGGCCCTGACACCGCTGTATTCACTGTTACCATGTTTGCCATAACCATAGGCGATCGACGATCCCGTACAGATCAGGGATATTCTTCACCCCGTGTGCACATCTACTGTGTGCGTTCTGGTATTCATTTACCTGGTTACTGTGTGAATTGCTCTGTTTTTGTTTGCTTTGTCTGGTTTTCTTTTTATTTCTTACAGCTGTATGGTCCTGCCAGAACCAGTGCCTCATAGGTGGTAAGTTGACTGCATATTGCACGACCCACATTCAAGTTGCAACTTCTCTATCTCTTCTTTGTTAGCTCATCCTTCGCCTACATTTTCACGCTTTCTCTCTCTTTTCCTCCATCTTTCACTTCCTTCCTCCTCTTTTTCTCCCTCTTCCTTTCTCTCCCCCCTTCCTAGCCCTCCCTCCATCTAGTCCTTCTCGTCCTTCCCCCCGTGGAGACTTCAGGCAATGGCTTCACTGACCTGTATGTCTTATAATCTGAAAGGACTCAACTCCCCTCAAAAACGCAGACACGCTCATCTGTTCTTCCGCAGACAGAAGGTTGGAGTAGTCTTTATCCAGGAGACTCACTTTAAGAGCTCTCAGATACCATCCTTTCCGAAATCACACTTCTCTCAGTGCTTCCATAATCCTCACCCCTCTTCGGCCTCGAAGGGGGTGTCTACACTTATTCACAAGTCCATTCCTTTTGTTTGTTCTGGGCAGTACACGGATGCAGAGGGGAGGATACTGCTCCTCAAAGGTTCCATTGCCTCCGAAAGATATACGTTTGCCAACTTCTATGCTCCAAACAGGGGTCAGGTAGCCTGGCTTCTTGCAGCACTCCAAACGCTTCAACTATTCGCTGAAGGCGCCATTGTCCTAGGTGGAGACCTTAACTTGTCGCTTAATTATCTACTAGATTCCACCTCTACACGCCAGCCTATCGCTCAGCGGGCTCTGAAACGGGTCTTGACGGGCCTACAGGACCTACACTTGCTTGACATCTGGAGGCTACAACACCCTGTAGATAGGGATTATTCCTTCTACTCTATCCCTAGTGCCACGTACCATAGACTAGACTACCTCTTTGTCTCCAGAAGCCTACTCTCGCAGGTAACGGCATCCTCTATTGGGTCTTTTACTATTTCTGATCATGCCCCTGTTCAAGCCACGCTGCTTTTGCAGCAACTCCCCAAACCGTCATGGACCTGGCGACTGAACGAGACGCTACTTGATGATGCCGAGAACATGAAACTCTTATCGGATGAACTGGATTCCTTCTTTGCCTTAAACTCTACCCCTGATGTAAGCCAGCCAGTGATCTGGGAGGCCCATAAGGCCTATATTCGAGGTGTACTTATATCCCTTGCTTCTAAAGTTAAACGCCGCAGGCAAAAAGAGGTTGACGATCTACTTAATCGCATCTCCTTGCTGGAGAGACTCCACAAACAGTCATTATTGATCTCTCAACTTGCAGAACTGACTCTTTTGCGAAGTAAATTGTTGGAAATCCTGAACTGCAAGGCCGCTAAGCAATACCTTCAATATAGGAAATTGCTTTACGCCCATGGCGACAAGGGCGGAAAGCTAATGTCGGGCCTGCTTCGGAAGGAAAGGGAGAAGTCCTTTATTTCCCATATTTTCAACTCGGACGGTATCCGATGTGACTCCACGGAGGCTATTGCTAAGGAGTTTGTGTCCTACTACCGGAATTTGTATAACTTGCCCCTGGACCCCGCTACTGCTCCTGACAGGTCGGTCTCTATTAGGGAATTTCTTAAGCAACTGTCTCTCCCTTCTCTATCTCAGGACTCTGCGAAATCACTCCTTCAACCGATCTCCCTAGAGGAAGTTGAGGAAGCACTGCGTAGTATCCCTACCGGGAAAAGTCCCGGTCCAGACGGCCTACCGCTCTATTACTATAAAAAGTTCGCCAAAACTCTGCTACCCCAGCTGTCCCTTTTCTGTAATGCCTTGCTGAAGGGCGATTCCCTACCCTCACAATCCCAGGAGGCTCACATTGTGCTGATCCCTAAGGAGGGGAAAGATCGTACCCATTGCTGTAATTACCGCCCTATCTCACTCCTCAACCTGGACATAAAACTTTGGGCTAAGATAATCGCCAGGCGCCTGCAACCCCTGGTACCCCTGTTAGTTCACGAGGAGCAATCCGGCTTTGTGCTAGGACGGGAGGGGAAACACAATACAGCGAAACTGCTCCCGCTGATACACTTTGCCCACAAGCGTAGAATACCATTGGTTCTTCTCGGCGTAGATGCCGAGAAGGCCTTTGACAGGGTACGGTGGGACTTTATGACAGAGGCATTGCGCAGATTTGGTATCCCGGACCAATTTGTCCAGGCAATCTTATCCCTGTATGCTAGGCCCTCAGCGAAATTGAAACTCAACGGTATCCTGTCAGATAGTTTCCGGATTTCCAACGGTACCAGACAGGGCTGCCCCTTATCCCCTACTCTATTTGTATTAGTGATTGAATCCCTCTTACAGGCGGTTAGGCAAGAACCAACAGTGCAAGGGGTACGGGTAAACGACTTGCTACTTCAATCCACGGCTTACGCCGATGATGTGCTCTTTATTATCTCTAACCCAGCCGATGGCCTGCCCTCTTTGATGCGCTTACTTTTGGCATATGGCGCTCTGTCCGGATACAAAGTCAATTTTTCAAAGTCGGAAGTACTAAACATAACACTCCATTCTGCTGTTGTCGCCAGACTGCGGTGCGCCACTGTTAAATATCTTGTATTTGCCGGTGAGACTTGTGTCCACTGTTAAATATCCGTACCTGGCCTTGAAATTGTGGGATAGACTTGTGTCACGTGTTGTAGGCCTTATCCACGATAGGAAGAAGTCAGCTTGTTATAAATCAGTGTAGAGGTTTATTAATAGCTTGAAGGAAAACACAGGAACAGGGAAAATGTCCAAATAACACAAATATCAGTCAGTTGTCAATAGCTTACATCTTCAGAGAAGTTAAATCATCTGGATATCTTGTAGTTACAGCTTGGTTCATGCTTGTCATCTGGTCTGGTCATCTGGAATATTCACGACATCTTGTCCAGGATGACAGAGAGGGATGGCAGACAGACCTGCCATAGATTCCCCATGGATCCCCCTCATGGATGACGACGACGACGTGTGTGTCTGTCACTCATTTATGTTCATGAGAGTGGGTGTTACCTTCCATGTTACAGCTATGTAGGGAGATTTCTAAAATGGTGTACTCTAACCGCACCCATGCACCCAAAATACAACAGATATGATGTCAGTAGAGTGTTAACCCCATGTCTGCCAGAGAATATTGTAAATATAATATTTAACAGCCACCCCTTTCAAGTGGTCTTCGCAACCCTTGAAGTACTTGGGGATTTATTTGACCAAGGACTTGGGTTCTCTTTATTCCGCTAATTTCCCCCCGCTGCTGGAGACGTTGAAACGACTATTGGCTTCTTATGAAGGCCTCCCTCTCTCCTGGTTTGGCAGGAAAAATCTCCTGAAAACATACGTGATACCCAAAATCATATACTGCATGGCTATGTTGCCGATTGCCTTGCCACCTGCCTTCTTTGCCACCATCAGACGTTTGTTCACGAAATTTGTCTGGAGAAACAAAACCCCCCGGATTTCATGGCAACAACTGACACAACGGAAGCCACAGGGTGGGATTGGCCTCCCTGACATGCTGAAGTACTATTCCACCGTCCGTTTGACCTGGTGGTCGGAATTGGCTGCTCCATTGTTTTCCAGAGCCCCTGCGGCTCTACTTCAAGGGAGCATGGATGTACCTCTTCAAGCGGTACTCTGGTTCCCGCATCTGTACCGTCCCTATATCTCAGCCTCCTATGCTCTTATACCTGCTCTCTCCGGGGTACGCTCTGACCTTCCTGAGGCCTTGGTCCCGGCCCCCTCCCCAATGCTGCCTCTATCCCTTGTTCCACATCTGGTTGACTCATCCCTGAGTGCCTACCCAGACCTATGGGAAACCTTCTGTGGCCTTACCCTTAATGATATTGTCACTGCTGATGGCTTTCTCCCAATAGAGGAACTGCTCACCCTTCTTCGGGTAGACTCTGCCACGTTTCTGCATAAAAGACATCTGGAGGTGATCTTTCGCAAATTGCGAACATTATTCACTCCTAGACTGCACCTCACAGAATTCGAGAAGCTACTATCTTCAAAGACGACAATGTTAAGTAAAATTTCCCACTGCCTCCGTCACTTTATAGACCCTCCCCTGCCTCATAAGCCGAAATTCTTGTCGGATTGGGAAGCGGAACTTCAAATTTCTTTTTCTGAGGAGCAAGTTGCTGTTATCCTGTCTCAATCTCATGGCTTTTCCCCATGTATACGGCTCCAAGAAAATAATTACAAATTGCTCTCACGCTGGTACAGAACCCCAGACTGGCTGTACCGGAAAAAATTACACCCATCTGACCGCTGCTGGCGATGCCTTTCGGACGTTGGCACGCCTCTTCATATTTGGTGGTCCTGTCCCCTCATACAAGTCTTTTGGAGTGCCATACTGGATGTGATTCGGAAAGTCTCTGTCCCGTACTTTGACCTTACTCCGGAAATAGTACTTTTCTCTCTGCCTTCGGATGACTACTCCCCAAAGAAGGATAGGTTGGTCACTCACCTCTTGTCTGCTGCAAAGTCCCTCATCCCTCTTCACTGGATGAGCACCTCTGCCCCTTCCATTCAACAGTGGATTGAAAAAGTCAATCAAATTTCAAGGTTTGAGGAACTGATGAACTGGTCCTCTCGCTCACATGACCGATATGTTAAAGTCTGGACCCCCTGGCTCATGTTGAAGCACTAATGTGCCCGTTGCCTGACCTCTCCACCCTTCCCCCCCCACCCTCCCTCCCCTCCCCCTCTCCCTTTTCTTTTTCATTCTCTCCTCTTTTTCGCCCCTCTCTACTTCTCTGCCCTGGCTCTCTCTACCTCTCTGCATTTGCTGCCCTTTCCTCCTCTTCCTCTTCCACTGCTCGTCCCTTTGCTCTCCTACTATGTCCCCTGTATTTCTCTTTCCCCTTCCTTCTCGCTTTCCTGAGTTCCGCTTCGTACCTGATTTCTACTTTCTTACTCTTCTATGCGACTTGTCGCCGTGGCGGTGCTTTATTTTTAAATGCCGCGGCTTGCTCCTATGTGGATACTGCTCTTCTGCGTTCTCCATTTTTCTAATAGCTTTTTAATAGCTATTGTATGCTTGACCTACACAGTTAACTGGATGTTACTTTCCCTCAATATACGAGTTCGTATTTTCGCTTTTTGCCTATCTCGTGGCTGTACGGTCTGGATTTACTGTTGCTTTGAATTTCCTTTAATGTTCTTGTAAAAATTTTATGAAAACCCAAATAAACTTTGAATTAATAAAAAAAAAGAATATAACTACTATAATACTGCTCCTATGTACAAGAATATAACTACTATAATACTGCTCCTATGTACAAGAATATAATTACTATAATACTACCCCATGTACAAGAATATAACTACTATAATACTGCTCCTATGTACAAGAATATAACTACTATAATACTGCTCCTATGTACAAGAATATAACTACTATAATACTGCTCCTATGTACAAGAATATAACTACTATAATACTGCTCCTATGTACAAGAATATAACTACTATAATACTGCTCCTATGTACAAGAATATAACTACTATAATACTGCTCCTATGTACAAGAATATAACTACTATAATACTACCTCCTATGTACAAGAATATAACTACTATAATACTGCCCCCTATGTACAAGAATATAACTACTATAATACTACCCTATGTACAGGAATATAACTACTATAATACTGCTCCTATGTACAAGAATATAACTACTATAATACTGCTCCTATGTACAAGAATATAACTACTATAATACTACCTCCTATGTACAAGAATATAACTACTATAATACTGCTCCTATGTACAAGAATATACTGTGGCTTGCAAAAGTATTCACACCCCTTGAACTTTTTCACATTTTGTCACCTTATAACCACAAACTTAAATGTATTATATTGAGATTATAAGTGACAACTAGCAGATAATTGTGAAGTGGAAGAAGAATTATACATTGTTTTCAAAATTTTAATCAAATCAAAATCTAAAAAGTGTGACGTGCAAAAGTCTTCAGCCCCCTATAGTCGTATACCCCTAAATAAAGTTCAGTGTGTACAATGGCCTTCAGAAGTCACTTAATGAGTTAATAGAGTCCGGCTGTGTGTGATTTAGTCTCAGTATAAATCCACCTGTTCTGTGAAGGCCTCAGTGGTTTGTTATAGAACACTAGTGAACAAACAGCATCATGAAGACCAAGGAACTCACCAGACAGCTCAGAGATAATGTTGTGGAGGCATTTAAGGCAGGGTTATCCCAAGTTTTGAGCATCCAAAGGAGCCCTGTACAATCCATCAAGTATTCAACAACTCCAAAACTACCAAGACATGGCGTCCACTTAAACTAACAGATGGAGCCAGGAGATCACTGGTCAGAGGAGCAGCCATGTTCATGGTCACTCTGCAGAAATCCACAGCTCAGGTGACTTTTGTACATCAAACTTTTTCAGATTTTTATTTGATTAAGATTTTGACAACCAGGTATCATTTTCCTCCCCCTTCACGATTATCTGCTACCTTGGTGGGTTATCACTGAAAATCTCAATAACTGCATTAAAGTTTGTGGTTGTAAGGTGACAAAATGTGAAGTTCAAGGGATGTGAATACTTTTGCAAGCCGCTGTATCTACTATGATGCTATATCTTTGTCTAGTTTCCTGTATACATTGTATATGTATATCTCAGTGACCTCATCCGCACTATTAACCTGTGATGTCCTGCACTCCTCTATATTACGTGCGGCCACATCTGCTCCACTGATAATATACGGGGCAGCCTACACGTATACGACAGGCCCTGATGCCAGGCGCCAATATGGGTCAGCCTGCCTGTCTACACGGGCTTTGTCCTCACCAGCACTGAAAACATATGGCGTCACGGGTGACCTCAGCTTCCTGCCAGGAGAGGGAGAGGAAGATGATGGTTATTTTGGCTTTCCTACAGAGTCCTGCAGAAGCTCAGCGCGCCCGACATCAAACATGAGCCGCTGTCTGGACTTATCAGTGACAGCGTCTTCTAGGGTGGAATATTCTGTGATGCCTGGCGGTATGGCTGACCCCGGGCTCACTCGTAGGGCTGAACTCCTGACCACCGCTCTATAGAGAATCAGAACATCGGAGCGGGATTCTTATATTTCATTACATTTCTATGCACATATTATACATATCTGCATCCCTGGTGGCGCCCCCTATCTGCCTCTGGCCTAATATCGGTCACCAAGGTCCTCACCTAGAAGCTAAGTTCTGCCCCATTTTGATGTCTGAGCAATGTTGCTGATGCTACTGACCCTCAAAGTCATGACCACTGCCCCGTGTGACGCCTGGGACCGCATACAAGCACCGCCCACTTGTCTGAATATAATTCTGCACACCTATAGTACCCAGCTTGTCACCCATCACCTCTCAGGCCAGGGCTGCACAGTGACATAAGTTGCACAAAAAAGATGTCAATGTCCTTCTATGTTGTCACAACATCATGGGATGGAAACGCGTTAGGGCAGGAAATCTGCACCTTGTTGGATTTTGGTAGCTTGCAACTTTTTTACCTCCAGCAGAAGCTTCATGTGACTGCAGCATGCATACAACATGTCACACCACTGTTTAGTTATATGATTCCTTGCCCATTAAATTCACTGGGTGCCATACAATGCCTGACCACTAGTAGGCAGCTGACTCCAGTACCAGGAATGTTTTTCTGCTGTACTGATGTATCTAAGCCTGAGATGTGAGATACATCCTCCATGACCTGAAACCATTGGCATAATGATGGAGTTCTATCGCCACCTTGTGGTGAAGATGTGAACAGCAGGCGGGTTACTATAAGTTGTACTGGGGTTAACGTTGACTTCGGCTTGTGTTCCTTCTTCACTATTACTTACAGAGGGACTGGAGTTTATCTTAAAACTCGGGACTTTGCCTTCTTCAACGAATTCATGAAAAGGATAAAGTCCACCTAGGTATCACCAAAGTATCCCCCAAGGCACAGGAGTCTTGCTTAGGTTCCTGTAAGAATGGGTGAAGGAGCAAGGGGGGGTGGGAGATGGACCCTAACGGGTGCAAATAAGTTGGTGTGCCAACCCAAAAGTCCTAAGCAAAGCAGAAGAGAGCACATAAAGATGTCACATTATAGTCAATGGGATCTGAAGGACTCCATGTGTCGCTGCTATTCTAGAGATCCGGAATTTCTTCATTACATGATTATAGGTTGGACTTGATGGCCTGGTGTCTTCTCCAATCTCATCTACTATAGGACTATGATTGGTGCCTGATCTTATTACCGATACGCTAATGAGGTCTCGGCCGCAATGAGGGCGTCCTTCTTCTTCATCTGCCTCCTCCCCTTGTCTGTCGTCTTCTTTCTTCGTCATGTCTGACGCCTGCGAAGTCGGCTCTGAGAGCGAGACCCTGTTAGAGCCGACTGCGCATGCCGGCCGGTGGCCATATTTCCAAGGCTGCAATTGCACGCATGCGCAGTACGCTCCTCAAATCTTCACTGAACAGAGTGTACTGCGCATGCTCAGTAAGGTCTGTACAGCCCTCCGACGCCTGCATGAGTTCACTCGCGCGTCGGAGGGCTGTACGAACCTTACTGAGCATGCACACTCTGTTCGGCGAAGACGTGAGGAGCGTACTGCGCATGCGCGCAATTGCAGCTTTGGAAATATGGCCGCCGGCCGGCATGTGCAGTCGGCTCTAACAGGGTCAGAGCCGACTGCGCAAGCGTCAGACATGACGAAGAAAGAAGACGACAGACAAGGGGAGGAGGCAGATGAAGAAGAAGGATGCCCTCATTACTGCCGAGACCTCATTAGCATACCGGTAAGTACCAGTATTTCTAAGGAATGGCGCGACGGAGACCACATCTAAAGGTAGGAGACGAATAGCCTTTCTTAAGGCTATTCCGACGTGGTAATTAGAAAAAAAGTTGCTTTAATGGTAGAATCCCTTTAATTTCTCAGCATTTTCAAGATGTCTACTTGCCATCAGCGAATAGGAACCTTTTACTTTACATCCACCAAGAGATTAAAAACTGTCCCTTACCTAACGTCTCTCGCCACGTTGGGGCCCGTGGAGTCTCTGATGTACTTCTGTGGAGGTCCTGGAGAGGAATGAAGAAGGAGGGAGGGATGGCTGAAGGCTGGGGGCTGTAAAGGTGTAGTCTGGTCAGGGGTCTGTGGGGAAGGGGGGCCTGTAAAGGGGAAGGTGACCTGTGGCCTGTAAAAAGAGGTCTGGTCCTAAATCTGGAGTGCGCATTAATTTTGGGATCTAGTATGGAATTTGGAATCATTTTTGGGGCTACTCTCTGCCTTTCCACATGTGTCTCCCGTTGGCCATTCAACCAGCCCTCTCCCTTTCTATCACACGTAATCCCCTTTTGCCAACCATCGAGATCACTAGTTACACCCGTGTGTCACGGGATGGTTAGAGTCCGGCAATAGGCAATGTGTAATATATATTTCATGTGGAATGTATTCTCTAACCTGTTATATACATCAGTGTGTAGTTGGCTGATTAGGGTCTAGTGTGTTAGCACATTGTATGCAAATCCCTCTAACTAGTGAGAACCAGTGAGGACAATGGGTGGAGATAATCTGATCAGTGTCTCCAAGAAGATGTTGGATGGTGCATTGTCCATAGTAGACAGGGAGTCTGCTCTCCTTGGTATAGGTGAGGGGGGAAGGATCTGTGACTCAGCCCTTCCCACCCACAGATATAGGTGTAACAGTCTTAGTATGTAGTTGTAGCTGGAGTTAGTATGTGTTAGCCGGCCTGTGCACAGCTCTGCAGAGAGCCAGGATTTAGTTACAGGACCAAGGAACCAAAGTTATCATTGGATTGTGACTTCTGTGGACTTATTGTTATTACGGTTGATGTGACCGCCGCCGGCTACTAACTTTGTGGATTACAATAAATTGCTGTTGTCTCCCGACCTCTTGCGTCCGTGTTGATTCAAAAGACCATCCGGAGGAAGACGTATACCTTTGCTCCGTGACAACTGGTGGCAGCGGTGGGATCAACAGCGGACAGCGAGATGGACTACAGCAGCCCAGCGATTAATGGAGCCACAACCTCAGAATACAGGAACTGGACTATGGCAAGTCTACAAGTAAGGGCCCGGGAACTAAACCTGAGTTATCAGGGAAGAACGAAAGAGCAACTGATCGAGGCACTGGAGGAGATGACCCTGCAAAGCGACCATGAGGAGGGCTGCCCCCAGGAGACTGGAGAGATACGAGAGTGGCAGGTACAGACCCAAAAGAGCAGATGGGTTGTTTTGTATGAGGAGGAATTGGCAGTGCTGGGGCTAGGAGCAACTGCAGAGCAAAGGAGTAGAGCATTACAGAGGGCTCAGGAAACGGAGAAGGAGGAACAGAGAATGGCGCATGAAAAGGAAAGAATGGCGCATGAAATGCGAATGGCTGAGATAACTACGCGGAATTATAATCAAACGTCGACCCCCAGCCCAACAGTGAGAGAACCACCATATGTCTCCCATAAACACTTCAAGACCTTTGATGAAGCGGCTGGGGATGTTGATGGATATTTTCAGGACTTCGAACACCAGTGCCACCTGATGGAAGTCCCAGAGAAGGATTGGGTCCGGTATCTGGTGGGGCACCTACGAGATGGGGCTGCGGAAGCTCTCAGAGCCATGGACCCTAGTGATCAGCGGGACTATGAGGCCATTAAAAGAGCGGTGCAGAAGTATTATGCAGTCACTCCAGAGTCCTACCGAGTTCAGTTCCGCTCTTTGTCTTACAATGGGGGAAGCTCCTTCCACATGTTCGCCCACAAGTTGAAGCAAGCATGCAAGCGCTGGCTAGAAGGAGAGGAGGCTGACACAGTCGATAAGATCCTCCAAGTCATACTTAAGGAACAGTTCTTTTCCCAGTGCCCCGCTGAGATCCGTGAGTGGGTGCTGGAACGGAACCCAGCCACAGTGGAGCAAGCTGCTTCTCTTGCAGATGAGGGCCTGACCATCAAGCCGCAGTGGAAGAGGTTGTTTGCAGAGGAGCGGAAAACTACCACAGTCCGCCAGACACCCTTCATCCAGCCACCCACCTTTCGTGCCCGGCCTCAGGATTACAATTCCCCCTCTACCCTTGCCCCAGCCCATCGGCCTCCAGCTATGAACAACCCTGTCCCTAGACAACGACCTACTGGAAGAATGCTAGAGCGCAGATGTTTTGGTTGCGGGCGGCCTGGACATTTGCAAGCTAGTTGCCCTGTTAACATGGGGGCACGGGCCACCGTGGCATCTCGGCCTATTCACTACCTGGGAACCACCCCTAGGACAGAAAGTTTGGCCCCATTTCCAGATGACTCCATGAATGACCCATCTGTTCCACCTCCAGGGGTCTATGGGATTCAGCCTTCCGCCACACATCCTGCAAACCTTCAGCGGAAGCACTTGCAGGAGGTCCTACTGGATGGCCGAACAGTTGTTGGATTCCGGGACTCGGGAGCTTTCCTAACGGTAGCGGACCCCTGAGTTGTGCGACCCGAGGCCCTAGAGGAGGGCCCTGGCATTTCTATCAAGTTGGCAGGGGGTACTCAAAGACGTATTCCTAAAGCTACCGTGGAACTCGACTATGGTTATGGACCAAAACGATGCACAATTGGTGTGATGAGCGGGCTGCCGGCCGATGTTCTGTTAGGCAACGATGTTGGAAATCTACAGTGCCACTTTGTGGGAGCAGTGACCCGAAGCCAAGCTCAGAGAGATGCCAACATGGATCCACCGGATTTTCTGACAGATGCCAGCCCTTCAACCCTACAACTTTACCATTCAGCACCGCCGAGGGAACCAACACCAGAACACAGATGGGTTATCCCGGCAGGAGGAAATATGAGCTATAGAGACTGATGTGCATTCCCCAATTTACCTGTGTAGGCCAATTGTGTCATGCACATGTTTTGAGAGGGGGAGGGGTTGTCACGGGATGCTTAGAGTCTATATTATAGGCAATGTGTAATATATATTTCATGTGGAATGTATTCTCTAACCTGTTATATACATCAGTGTGTAGTTGGCTGATTAGGGTCTAGTGTGTTAGCACATTGTATGCAAATCCCTCTAACTAGTGAGGACCAGTGAGGACAATGGGTGGAGATAATCTGCTCAGTGTCTCCAAGAAGATGTTGGATGGTGCATTGTCCATAGTAGACAGGGAGTCTGCTCTCCTTGGTATAGGTGAGGGGGGAAGGATCTGTGACTCAGCCCTTCCTACCCACAGATATAGGTGTAACAGTCTTAGTATATAGTTGTAGCTGGAGTTAGTATGAGTTAGCCGGCCTGTGCACAGCTCTGCAGAGAGCCAGGACTTAGTTACAGGACCAAGGAACCAAAGCTATCATTGGATTGTGACTTCTGTGGACTTATTGTTATTACGGTTGATGTGACCACCGCCGGCTACTAACTTTGTGGATTACAATAAATTGCTGTTGTCTCCCGACCTCTTGCGTCCGTGTTGATTCAAAAGACCATCCGGAGGAAGACGTATACCTTTGCTCCGTGACACCGTGCATTTCACATATGGGGGTCTGCAGTAACTGGGGTAGATTTATTAACATACTATACCAGTAAAAAAGTTGAAAACCTTGGGATTGCAACTTTTTAAACACCATTTTATGGGTTTATATCTTGCATTTTATCATCAAATAGTCCCATTCTTATACTAATCCCGAACACGCTTGTTATTCAAGACATGATGGCAGCATATAAAGCAGCCCCTGACCCTGCTCCCACCATGTAGATGCCTCCATCGGCCAATCAGATTGCAGCTTTCATTTCACCAGGTGTCTCTGAATAATAAGAGCTAGAAGCTGATTGGTTGTTATTTCTCCTCCACAATAATAATGATAATTTTGATTTATATAGCACCAACCTATACCACGGCGCTTTACAAATCAGTACGCTAGTGTTGAGAAATCTCCCCCATTACGGTGATCTGTAGTGCTGGACTCCGGCCTAGAAATAATGACAGCTCGTCGTAAAAACAGGGACATCTGAGCCAACGTAAACACACGAGAGACACGCGGCTCTATAGTTTATTACATGTCTATGTCTGCTTCCGAATCCTACAGAGCAATCCTAGTAATGTCCTATACACTCCGTCTGTCATGTCCCAGGTAGGAGAGAAGCTTTATTAGGGCACCTAATTTCCCCTAAACTTGATACATCTTGGTTATATCGGTTTTCAGAGACATTGGGTGACAACCAACTTAGATGCCATCGCAGTGATCCTTCATCTTTCTAGAGTCCTCAGTATTAAGTCTGCCTATAGGTATCCACTATAGGCGACGGCGAAATAGCAGCCACATGTGGGCCCTAGTTCTTCAGGGTTTTCCCCTTAGACTCTTCAATAGCTATAGAACAACCTCCTACAAGAGGCAGCAACACCCTAGTTATATACATTGGCATACCTCCCAACTGTCCCGATTTCCACGGGACATTCACGATTTCGATGACGTGTCCCGCGGTCCCGGTTGGATTGAGGTATGTCCCGATTTCAACTCAGATCTGCGTCTGGAGGACGCAGATCTGAGTTGAATACATACGCGACTAAAGCAAGGAGCTGTCACAGCTCAGCTCCTTGCTTTGCTGCTGCACTCCGGCTAGTGGCTGTGTAGACGTGATGTGATGACGTCACATCGCACCTACAACTGTGTTTTAGCGAGACTGTGGAGAGAGCGGCCGGGGAGCGAGGAAAAGGTGAGTGTAATGTGTATACACATTGAGGTGGAACATGAAACTGGGGGCAGATGAAGGAGAGGACGGCATGACACTGGGGGCAGAGATGGGTGACATGAATCTGGGGGCAGAGATGGGGGGACATGAATCTGGGGCAGAAATGGGGACATGAATCTGGGGGCAGAGATGGGGGCACATGAATCTGGGGACAGAGATGGAGGGAACATGAATCTGGGGGCAGATGAAGGGTGTATATGAAACTGGGGGAGAGATAAGGGGGGACATATAATTTACGGGTGACTGTAGGAGGATTATACTGTGTGGGGGCACATGAAAAATTAATGAGAATGGGCGGAGTCAACATAAAAGAGGTTGGGACTAAATTTGGTGCTAAAATGTCCCTCTTTCGCTTCTTCAAAAGTTGGGAGGTATGCATTGGTCCAGGGTCATAGGAGCCTTAAGTGGCTTCTAAGGTATCTGTTCCCACTATGAGACTAGTGCGACAATACATTGTTACTGGGGAATCTGGCACAGATTTTGCATTGGGGCCCAGCAGGGTCCAAAGCAAGTTGGTGTTTGTTTCTTTTCAAGAGGACACTACTCTGGATTTGGCTAGATGAGAGAGGGGTTTGCCAAGAGCCAGACTCCTGCTGCTTAAATATTGATGGCCTAAACAAAGTTGAGTCCATCAATATTAAAGTATTGGGGTTATCCATTCCATTTTAGCGTTGATACATGCTGGTGATTTGTGAAGGTTTGCTTCCCCGACTTCTCTTCATACAGTGCTGGAGTCCTGCCTAGAAATAATGACAGCTCCTCCTAAAAACTGTAACAGGGACATATCTAAGCCAACGTAAACACACGGGAGCCACGCGGCTGTAATAGTTTATTATATGTCTGCTCTGCAGGATTCGGAAACAGGCACAATCACATTAATGTCCAGTACACTCCGTCTGTCATGTCTCGGGTAGGAGACAAGCTTTATTAGTGCTTTGTTTTCTCTACTACTAGGGAACCCTCAGTCTGATATACAACGCGTGACACCACACCATGGGCCATGTAATACCAATTCATATTTCTATATTATAGGTCACAATATACAGTCCTATGAAAAAGTTTGGGCACCCCTATAAATCTTAATAATTTTTAGTTCTAAATATTTTGGTGTTTGCAGCAGCCATTTCAGTTTGATATATCTAATAACTGATGGACACAGTAATATTTCAGGATTGAAATGAGGTTTATTGTACTAACAGAAAATGTGCAATATGCATTAAGCCAAAATGTGACCGGTGCAAAAGTATGGGCACCTCAACAGAAAAGTGACATTAATATTTAGTAGATCCTCCTTTTGCAAAGATAACAGCCTCTAGTCGCTTCCTGTAGCTTTTAATCAGTTCCTGGATCCTGGATGAAGGTATTTTGGACCATTTCTTTCTACAAAACAATTCAAGTTCAGTTAGGTTTGATGGTCGCCGAGCATGGACAGCCCGCTTCAAATCATCCCACAGATGTTCAATGATATTCAGGTCTGGGGACTGGGATGGCCATTCCAGAACATTGTAATTGTTCCTCTGCATGAATGCCTGAGTCGATTTGGAGCGGTGTTTTGGATCATTGTCTTTCTGAAATATCCATCCCCGGCGTAACTTCAACTTCATCACTGATTCTTGATTCTTGATCCTCAAGAATCTGCTGATACGGAGTGGAATCCGTGCGACCCTCAACTTTAACAAGATTCCCGGTGCCGGCATTGGCCACACAGCCCCAAAGCATGATGGAACCTCCACCAAATTTTACAGTGGGTAGCAAGTGTTTTTCTTGGAATGCTGTTTTTTTTGGATGCCATGTATAACACCTTTTTGTATGACCAAACAACTCAATCTTTGTTTCATAAGTCCACAGGACCTTCTTCCAAAATGAAGCTGGCTTGTCCAAATGTGCTTTTTCATACCTCAGGCGACTCTGTTTGTGGCGTACGTGCAGAAACGGCTTCTTTCTCATCACTCTCCCATACAGCTTCTCCTTGTGCAAAGTGCGCTGTATTGTTGACCGATGCACAGTGACACCATCTGCAGCAAGATGATGCTGCAGCTCTTTGGAGGTGGTCTGTGGATTGTCCTTGACTGTTCTCACCATTCTTCTTCTCTGCCTTTCTGATATTTTTCTTGGCCTGCCACTTCTGGGCTTAACAAGAACTGTCCCTGTGGTCTTCCATTTCCTTACTATGTTCCTCACAGTGGAAACTGACAGGTTAAATCTCTGAGACAACGTTTTGTATCCTTCCCCTGAACAACTATGTTGAACAATCTTTGTTTTCAGATCATTTCAGAGCGGGCTGTCCATGCTCGGCGACCATCAAACCTAACTGAACTTGAATTGTTTTGTAAAGAGGAATGGTCCAAAATACCTTCATCCAGGATCCAAGAACTGATTAAAAGCTACAGGAAGCGACTAGAGGCTATTATCTTTGCAAAAGGAGGATCTACTAAATATTAATGTCACTTTTCTGTTGAGGTGCCCATACTTTTGCACCAGTCAAAATTGGGTTTAATGCATATTGCACATTTTCTGTTAGTACAATAAACCTCATTTCAATCCTGAAATATTACTGTGTCCATCAGTTATTAGATATATCAAACTGAAATGGCTGTTGCAAACACCAAAATATTTAGAACTAAAAATGATTAAGATTAATAGGGGTGCCCAAACTTTTTCATAGGACTGTATAGACCATACTCTATGGTGAAGGACTCATTGGTCTTATCTCCAGTGCTCTAGGTTGGGTAAGGGTTAATGACAGCAGACCCAATTCTGTAGTGTAATGAAGGTTAAGAGGTTAAAGGCGCTTTCTAGGGTGCAATTTTACCTGGATCCAACTCAGGGTCAAGTTATTGGAACCAACACCCAAATTACTCGGACTCCACTCTATTTCCAATGTGTATTATGGGGGCTGGCTTACTATCTAGTCTGTCAGCCCCCATAGCATAGGTAATACAGATGACCATTTAGAGGAAGCGGACTGACTTGGGTGCTGGTTCAGATCATGTGACCTTAAAGAGGACCTTTCACCGATTTGGGCACACATAGTTCTATACAGTAAACTGAATTCAGCGCACTGTCGGCTTTCCCGATCTGTGCCCCGGGTGAAGAGCTATCGATCCCGGTTCTGTAGCTTTTTACAGTCAGAAGGACGTTCCTGACAGTCTATCAGGAACGTCCTTCTGCACAGCAGCGCCTATAGCGCTGTACAGTGTGAGCGGGGAGGAACACCTCCTCCCCTTCCAATAATACTCGTCTATGGACCAGCACTGTGAGCGGAGGGAGGGGGCGTTCCTCCCCGCTCACACTGTACAACGTCAGAAGGGCGTTCCTGACACTCTGTCAGGAACGTCCTTCAGCACAGCAGCACAGTGCTG
Organism: Leptodactylus fuscus; assembly: GCF_031893055.1. NCBI lineage: Eukaryota > Metazoa > Chordata > Amphibia > Anura > Leptodactylidae > Leptodactylus > Leptodactylus fuscus. The sequence continues at coordinate 231,957,514 of NC_134267.1, read as the reverse complement.
CTGTGCTGAAGGACGTTCCTGACAGAGTGTCAGGAACGCCCTCCTGACTGTAAAGAGCTACGGTACCGGGACCGATATCTCTTCACCCAGGACACAGATCGGGAAAGCCGACAGTGCGCTGAATTCAGTATATAGAACTGCCTGTGCCCAAATCGGTGAAAGGTCCTCTTTAAGTCGGAACCGTGATGTGCAACCCTGACAGAACCGGGTAAGGAAATAGGTAAAAGTTTTGTCCACTTTAAACCGAAAGAGCTCTAGGCTTGGTGTTACCTAAATATATAGATTTCCTTATAGCAGAACAATTGTATACATGGACTACAAGATTTTCTCTCTTATCTTTTAATGCAACCTAAATATTCTTTTGCTTTCGCGGCTGCCGCATGACATTGAGTGTTCCATTTTTTCTTATCATTTTTTAGTGTACCCAAGTTTTCTATTGCCCTATTCTATTATAAATTAGTAATAAAAATGAATGCATCACTATATAGGAACTCATCGTCCTATCACACAATATTAATATCCTACTAATGTCAATATATTACCTACATAATGACATAGAAGACTAAGTAACAAAATAAAGTCAATGGAGAAAGAAAAATGTAAATCTGATCAATATTTGGTGTGACCTCTGGAAGTGCTGAAAAGGCCCCCACAGATATCGCCCTGATCTCAACATCATCCAAGTCTGTCTGGGATGACATGAAGCGACAGAAGGATTGGAGCAAGCCTACATCCACAGAAGATCTGTGCTTAGTTCTCCAAGATGGTGGGAACAACCTCCCTGCTGAGGTCTTCAAAAACTGCAAGTGTACCAAGAAGAATTTGTGGAAGGCAAAGGTCACCCCAAGTACTGTACGTGTATTACAGGTGGGTGAAAATCCTGGTCATGCTTAGTAGACATGAAATATACTTGGAAATGTTGACGTCAACCACCTAAGGTGTCTCGTCTTCCTGAGCATCATACCAAACTGAAGCCGAAATCAGACAACTAACAGGAACGTATTATATTGTCCGTATTACTGACAAATTTTTCTGGTCCTCTTACCTGGATAGAAGAGTAAGAAGGTGCAGAGAAGACACAGAGACAGCGCTTGCATGGCGTTCTGGAGTCGGAGGAGATGCGTAGACCTCAGAGCTGGTTTGTATAATATAAGTGAAGAAGAGGTTGTGGTATATTGTGAGGGGAGGCGATACCTACGAGCCAAGACGCGTCGAACGTCAACTAAATCCACCTCACCGTGCCATATAAAACTACACACAAGTCACTCGTATAATTAAATGATAAAATTATATTTACCTTCTACCAAACAATTCATTAGACTTTTTTTTTATTGGACTCCAGTCAAGGAAGAAATTAATGTAGATCCTTGTTCATCTCAGCCCTTGGCTCATTAACCCTTTTAGGGGCGGCGCCTATTTTCTTGAGACTCAAAGCGTCTCCCTTGCAGACTGGTAAAGAAGTTCTGAGGTTGATGGTGCATCTGTCTGCCACATGGGATAGGAGTCGGAGAGGAGGGAGGAATGGTCGAGTCTGGGAATAACAATGAAGTGGTGGGATATAGTAGGCAACACGCAAATAGTAGTAAAAGTAGAAAGAATGGGCAAGCCTAAAGATCGGAGGAACCGTGCCAAAGACCAGATAACTGGGTCATCTCAACTCCAAAATGTCAAGTCTTGTGGATGGACCAGTATGCAGTGGATAGTATCTACAAAAAGTGGTCTAAGAAGGAAAAACAATGAACCGATGACAGGTTTATTGGTGCCCATGGGGAGAGAAGGCTAGCCCATCTTCCCACCACAAAGCTCCTACAATGGTCACTTCACAGCAACAGAACAGGACCATAGAGTATGGGGGGTCATGTTTGATGCAGACCTTTCCTTCACCCCTCCTGTTGACTCACTCGCACGTTCATGTCACCTCCACCTCAAAAACATCTCCAGAATACACCCTTTCCTTACCAGAGATCCACTAAAGACACTTACTGTCTCTCTGATTCATTCTCGCCTTGACTACTGTAACTCCTTACTAATCGGTCTTCCCCTCACTAAACTCTCCCCTCTACAATCTATTCTGAATGCAGCGGCCAGGCTCATCTATCAGGCTAGACGCTACAGCGATGCCTCTGGTCTGTGCCAGTCACTACATTGGCTGCCTATTCATTATAGAATAAAATATAAAGTTATCACTCTCATCCACAAAGCTCTCCATAATGCCGCACCTCCATACATTTCCTCCCTCATCTCTGTCTACCACCCAATCCATGCTCTTCGCTCACTCAATGACCTAACACTTACATCCTCTATTATCAGAACCTCCCACGCTCGTATACAAGACTTCTCCCGAGCTGCACCACTTCTCTGGAATGCTCTACCCCGGACAATCAGATTAACTCCCAATTTCTACAGCTTCAGGTGCAAACTAAAGACGCATCTTTTCAGACAGGCCGATCACAATTTCTAACATAAACCCTTCCGTACTATAATTAGAATCCCCAAAATTTAACCCTCCTCTGTCCCCGCTCCCACATTACCCCACATGATATGATGCCATCTCAGGCTAACTTTATTTGTCCAAGCTCCATCCACATGTTACAGGACACGACTAGTGACGGCTCATAAAGTCTTATGTTTATGTAATGACAGTCACCTCTATTACAGAAGTGTCTGACCTCTGTATAAGCAATGCCGCCCCTGCTACCTCCTGTGTCACCCCCTCTACCTCATAGATTGTAAGCTCTTGCGAGCAGGGCCCTCAGTCCCAGTGTGTGAAATTACTTTCTTTGTAATGTATCTTTCTGTCTGTATTTGAACCCTACAAATTGTACAGCGCTGCGGAATATGTTGGCGCTATATAAATAAAATGTATTATTATTATTATTATAGAGTAATAAAAGAAGGTGGCCTGGTCTGATGAATCCTGTTTTCTCTATACATTAGACTGCCTGGTGCATGTGCACTTGGGAAAAAATGGCACCAGAATGCACTATGGGAAGAAGGCAACCTGACAGAAGTGTGAGGTTTTGAGCAATGTTCTACTGAGAAACCTTGGGTCCTGATATCAGGGTACTTGGGTACACCTCACCCTACTATTGATAAGGTCAGAGTCGCGTTTATGACTAAATGACCAATAATCCCGGGTGACTGTCGTCGTCCTAATTAATTAGGCTGAGTGCCAGGCGGTAAAGAATCACACCACTCTATGTTGGTATTCGTTCTCCTCTCAGCAAAAGAACGTGTGCTGACGCACTTTTTATTAAATAGTAGCAGAGAATGTAAGAAAGATAACAACAAGGTAAGTTTTCATATTCATTCCTGATTGGTATAGTACATCTCAATCAAACAGAAAAAGTGTAACCGTGCCATATATAGCCAGCTACTCCGGGTCCTGTGTGGTAACCTTGGGGAGATGTCTTCTGGCAGCAAGCTGAGTATTTGTTTTTCTTGCACCCATCCTGGATACAGGCGCCATCTTATCATATAACATTACTAGCTGGTACCTGCGACTTCGTCTGTGGTGATTGTAGAAGTGGGTATATACAGGAGCAGGTAAGGTTTTCGTACTGTGTATAAGATATGGGATATGAAATGTAACTGTGTATCTTGTTGTGGCTGTAATTCTGAGAATACGTGAGACTTTTGTGTTGAATGTAATTTGTATTTCAGCTGCTATACGGTGTTGGTATAAACTGTACATAGTGACTTTGGGACAGAGGGATTTGAAGTTACTATACCTCGATATACGACATTGTATGCTTTGTTATTTTCTGCCAGTAGTGTGTTGACATTTTTTTGTTTGTAAAAGTTGCCATATTCTGACAGCAGTCACTTTTTTATTTGTCTGTGTCAGGGGATGTCTTTTTTTTGCGGGGCCGGGTGTAGTTTGTAGTTGTTGCATTTTTGGGAAATGCTATTGGTTTGATCACTTTTGATTGATATTTGTATGATGATGAAAATAGTGAAAAAACAGCGGTTTTGGACTTTCCAGTATGTTTGCCGCTACGGCGTTAAGCGTCCAGGCAAAATATTTGTATAGCTTTGTAGAGCGGGCGATTTCGGACACAGGGATACCTAACATGTATGTGTTTCACAGTATTTAACTACTTTTATATGTGTTCTAGGGAAAGGGGGGAGATTTGAATTTGTCATACTTTTTATTTTTTATTTTATTTTTTTTCCTTTTGCATTTATTAGACCGCCTAGGGGTATTGACATGGGTGGGCGGTGTTGCGGATTGTCAGAGCGGTGGGGGTCGGCAAACATGGCTGCTCCGGAGCGTTAAAGAGAGCCTCCTGGAGTATCGTTAAGGTGAGGGGCAAAGTGGTAAAGTATATGTATATGTGATTGTGTGGGGTTAGGGGCGAGGCTGCAGAGGGCAATATGAATTTTGTGGCTTGCTATGGTCCAAAGTGTGTGAGATTGCAGAGATGGTGGTGTGAGTTTGGGTTTTGTGGGGGTCCTGGCACAAACGTATGTGCGCTATTGTGACGAAAAATAGCCTATTGCGCAATCGGGTGTATTAACTATGTTTGTGGAAACTTTATCAGTCGAGTGGGTTTTGTGTGATTGAGGAACAAACATCCAAACACACAGTTTCAAGCATAAGCAGCTATATCTAGCATTCAGCTTTTAAGGATAACAATGTTTTTCATACATTACATGATTAGAAACTTCACGGTATATCTGCCTTTCTGGCCTGTATTTGTTTGTACTCTTATCCCCTTTTAGGTCCATGTAGACTGGTGTTGTAGTATAGCAGAAGGAAAACTGCCAGATACTCTTTAATACTGACACTGAACCAAATGAATACACAGCAGTAATGACACATGCTAACTAGTAGCTTCAGACACTTAGGACTCATATATATGAGCTGGAGAATATCATTTCTGCCCTCACAGTCGATGTTCTCTCACACTCATGGACTAGGCCTCCAAGTTTTCATGCCATACTGTAGCTACATGACGTAGACTGACCACTTTAAGGACTTGCCAAGATGACTGCCCAAAAATACACACACCCAGCATCGAATAAACACCATTTCTCATGAGATGCTAATCTGTCTAGGGCGAGGACACTATACACATGTGGACAAAACTGTTGGTACCCCTTGTTTAATGAAAGAAAAACCCACAATGGTCACAGAAATAACTTGAATCTGACAAACTGGAATTTGCCAAACTACATATTGACAAGCTACAAAACTTCTGGGAGAATGTACTATGGACAGATGAGACAAAAATCAAACTTTTTGGCAAGGCACATCAGCTCTATGTTCACAGACGGAAAAATGAAGCCTATCTTGAAAGGAACACTGTCCCTACTGTGAGACATGGAGGAGGCTCTGTTATGTTCTGGGGCTGCTTTGCTGCATTTGGCACAGGGTGTCTTGAATCTGTGCAGGGTACAATGAAATCTCAAGACTATTGAGGGATCCTAGAGAGAAATGTGCTGCCCAGTGTCAGTAAGGTTGGTCTCAGTCGCAGGTCATGGGTCTTACAACAGGATAATGACCCAAAACACACACCTAAAAACACCCAAGAATGGCTAAGAGGAAAACACTGGAATATTCTGAAGTGGCCTCCTATGAGCCCCGACCTAAATCCTATTCAGCATCTTTGAAAGGAGCTGAAACATGGCGTCTAGAAAAGGCTCCCTTCACACCCGAAACAACTGGAGCAGTTTGCTCATGAGGAGGCCAAAATCCCTGGTGAGAGGTGCAGAAGTCTCATTGACAGTTACAGAAATCGTCTGATGGCAGCGATCGCCTCAAAAGGTTGTGCAACAAAATGTTAAGTTACTGAACCATCATTTCTGTCCAGCCCGTGTCATGAGGTTTGTTCTTCAAAAAATTCTGTTATGGTGAAAAGCAAACTCTGAATTTCATTTGTCCATTTTCATAGGACTTTTATTCATTATTACTTTTGTCAGATTCAAGTTATTTCTGTGACCATTGAGGGGTTCTTTCATTAAACGAGGGGGACCAACAATTTTGTCCATGTGTGTATGTGGCCAATTATAATTCCCCACCTGAGAGTGAGACTGCACTCAGATGTGAACATAGCTGTAGCGAACAAAACTGTTGCACTACGCCTCACACCCCATTCCATTCACTTCCCATCGCAGTACAGTAAAGCTCTCCAAACAGACTCAGTTTCAACCACTCTTAGAGGCGTCTGAGCGGCGGTGAGTATAAAGTCACCAGCTGTTCAGTAGGTAAGAGCTGCTGGGAGATAGATTTCCCAGAGATCACCCTATATTGATGGATTATTCCTGCTTATAGAAAGCAATTCTGTTAAGTTATCCCTTAGGTCGGAAGTACAGAATGATTTTGCCCATGAATCCTGTCGTGACAAAAGATCATCGTGACGCCCTGCTTAGTCGTAAGTGCAACACTGAGGATGCTGCAACTAGAACTTGTGGTCACAAAAATTCAAGCAGAGCTGGACTTCTTGGGACTCCATAATAGTGGAAGTATGCAACACTGCAGGGACCCCCATATACACAGTCCAGTGACATTGATGTGACCACCTGTCAGAATCCAGAATAACCACCTTTGGCAGAGCGGACCGCTGCGAGACGTGCAGGAACAGAGGGGATGTTGTGATGATATTCACTAAGATGTTGAGCCATGCCGACTCCAGTGCTGTGGCCAGCTGCGCTAGGTTACGCGGTTGAGCATCCATGGCGTGAACAACCCGATTGAGTTGGTCCCACAGATTCTCCATTGGGTTCAAGTCCGGGGAATTTGCTGGCCAAGGGAGTACGGTAAACTCATCCCGGTGCTCCTCCAACCACGCACGTACACTGCGAGCTTTATGACACGTCGCATTGTCCTGCTGGTAGATGCCATCATCCTGAGGAGAAACAATTTGCATGTAGGGGTGAACATGGTCCGCAAGGATAGATACATACTTGTGTTGATCCATCGTGCCTTCCACAATGATGAGTGCACCCAGATGGCTGATGACACGAGCCTTCTGCGACTGGTTATTTAACATTGACGTAAAAAGTAGGCGGTGGTCACATTAATATGACTGGACTGCGTATAATAACTAGAGATGCGCGAACCTCCCAAGATTCATTTCTGGTGGCTTGGGTCACTTATTTATTTCTGACCAAACAAGTTTGGATAGAACCCGAAGTGAAATTATTATACTCTCAGTTCTTTTTAGACCCTAGAGAATATTACATAGCGGCCCTGGGGGTGACAAAATAAAAAAAAATCATATTCCTCTTCCTTCACCTCTTTAGATCCTCCTTGCGGTGTCCGCTAAATTATAGGAAATTAAATTCTTTACTGGTCGGTCACTTTTTTCTGTATTTTGAGATCCAAATGATTGACATTTTAATTTATTACAAATCTTTTTTTTTTTTCTCCGCTGTATCATAGTGTGTCCAGAACCAACAATATCAATTCTGGGGGGAAAAAACCCTGAGTTTTAACCAACTTGCACCATTTTGCCCCCAGACCGACCGTTCAGTTCATTACAAGTCAGTCGCTTCTTGCTGTATATTGCACCATTTTGTGAGAATCAGGGCTCGTTCACATCTGCGTTCAAAGGGTCCATTCTGCAGGTTTCCGTTTCCTGCCTAAAACAGAGGCAGGAGACGGAAACCTGCAGGAGTCTTTCTCACCCATTCATTTGAATGGGTGAGAAAGCTGTCCGGCCGTGAGCGTTTTATGCTCTCCGCCGTGAAACCGGGTTTTTTAATCCGGACACAGAGTCGGACATGCAGTACTCTGTGTCTGGAATAAAAAAAATCCGGTTTCGCGGCAGAGAGCCTAAAACGCACACCGCCGCACCCGGTCTGAGCTTTCCGACTTCTGGCATGCAGAAGACGGAAAGCTCAGAACGGACAGGAGAACGCAGGTGTGAACCTAGCGTTAGCGACAATTTAATATCTTACTATTGTTTCGCTCAGTTGCGCCATTTTGCACCCCGTACTAACATTTTATTAATAAACCATTCATTTATTTTTCTATAAATTGCACCATTTCAATAGGAGTTAGTCTCGTATATGCCACGTTATTTAGCGGGCGTGATTTTGCGGCGCGGCGTATACGAAATCAATGGGAGCGCATACGGCGCTCAAAATCTCACACAGCGTATACGTGCCAGGTCACTCCGTGTGAATGCACCCTCTCAGTATGTCTTTGTAGAATGGGAGGAAATCCACGCAAACACGGGGAGAACATACAAACTCCTTGCAGATGTTGATCTTGGCGAGATCGAACCCAGGACTCCAGCGCTGCAAGGCTGCTGCTGTGCCACCATGTTGTTCTCAGTTTTGCTCCCAGAACCAATTAAATTCCTTTAAAAAGTTATTTTTTGTGGTAAATTCCATCATTTTGAGCCCATAAGACACATCCTTGCAGATCTCATCACAACTATAGGCCTGTAAACTCTCCATTTGGCCCCCAGAATTGAAACCAGAACAATGACTTTTTCTAACACTATACACGAACTGCCCCCTCTCCCCCGTGAATGTAAAATGGCTTCCACGCATCGCCCATATTTATACAGTCCCTCCTCCTTCCCACAATGCACCCTGTCTCCATTCAGGTGGAGCAAGATGGCCGCCACGGGCATAGTTAGCATTGACTGTGGGCGTGGTAAGGGAGTAGTGGGCGGAGCCTCACTCATCTAAGTTGCTAAAGCGCATGTCAACCAAACTTGGATGTATTGCCATGCCGACGTTACGCCAACGCAGCCACGTACAATATAAAAAGTTATATGTGGCAGTGAGAGGAAGTGGGCTGTGCAGCCGGGTAATGTGTGAGAGAGAAGCTGGAGAGGGAAATGTTAGTTCCGGGGCAGAGAGTGGAGAGCTGGCGATGTCTTTGCTATAGACTCTAGCCTGATTAATAGTGGGCGTGTCCCTGAATAATGAGGCCAGTGTGTGAGGTAGAGGCTGTGCAAGGGCGGAGTTACTCTGGTGACCGCCCAATGTGGGCGGGGTCTATAGATGAGGGCGTGGTTACAGCTGTGAGTGACGGCGGCTATAGGTAAAGTTAGGCGGGACCTTCGTCTTAGAGGCGGGATTAGACCAATGAGGGGAGGGTGGGTTCTGTGAGGGGCGGATTCTGTTCTGAGAGGCGTGGTTAGAGCAATGATAGGGGCGGGGCTAGTTCAATAAGTGGCAAGGCATAGGCGAATACCAAGCTTGAGGGGCGGGGTTAGTACAGTGAGTGACAGGTACTAGAGGCGGGTACTACGTCTCAGGGGCGGGGCTAGTACAATGAGTGACAGCTACTACATGCGGGTACTAAACCTGAGGGGCGGGGTTAGCTCAGTGAGTGACAGGTACTATAGGCGGGTACTAAACCTGAGGGGCGGGGTTAGCTCAGTGAGTGACATGTACTATAGGCGGGTACTAAACCTGAGGGGTGGGGTTAGCTCAGTGAGTGACATGTACTATAGGCGGGTACTAAACCTGAGGGGCGGGGTTAGCTCAGTAAGTGACAGGTACTATAGGCGGGTACTAAACCTGAGGGGCGGGGTTAGCTCAGTAAGTGACAGGTACTATAGGCAGATCACGACCAGCAACGGGCGGGGTTTGCTTTTGTGGGGGCGGAGTCAGCACCGTGAGTGGCGGGATAGCGGGAAAGCGGTAAATACGGATCCCGGCTCCGGTTGCAGGGCCCGGCGGGAGCAGGATGGTGGCGGCCGGGGGCATAGGCTGGTTCGCGGCTGTGTCTCTTCTGCTTTACCTGGCAGAGCGGGCGGCGGGTGAGTGTTTTTGGTTGGGGTGTATTACAGGCTGGTCTCGCTGCTGCCCCCCAGTGACTGCTCTACATGGAGCCCTTGGTTTGCATGGCATTCTGCCCCGGGTGCTGGCTGAAGGAACTTACCCCAAACACTTCCCCCAAGTTGTTGGTTGTGCCCCTTCAGTCATTTTACTGCCCCCCTCATAATAGCCCACCCCCCTCCTAGCATAGGGCACTTAGACTATTCCGGTAGTCCCTGGTTGTGCCCCATCACTGGCTGCCAATACACATGCCCCTCATTAGCTGGCACTGGTCAAGTCCCTGTCCCTGGTTGGTGCTTCCCCCTCCTCCTAGCCATGTGTCACGCTGGCCATGGCCATTCCTTGATTGACACTGGTGACTCCTCCCGCCCAGTTGGCACTGGTGACTCCTCCCGCCCAGTTGGTACTGGTGACTCCTCTGGCCTGGATGGCACAGGTGACTTTTCCCGCACAGTTGGCACTGGTGGCTCCTCCCACTCAGTTGGCACAGGTGACTCCTCCTGCCTGGTTGGCACTGGCCACACCCCTTCCCTGGTTGGCACTGGCCACACTCCTTCCCTGGTTGGCACTGGCCACTCATATAACCTGATTGACAGCTTTTTTGGTTTTGCCCACAGGATAGCCCATAATCACCAATTCCTGCAACATCCGCATACCTCCCAACTTTTGAAGAACTGAAAGAGGGACAAAATGTGTGGCGCGCGTAGCGCGCCGCGGCAAATTTAGCCCCACCCACTTTTGTGTTGACTCTGCCCACTCGTTAATTTTTCATGTGCCCGCACACTGTATAATCCTCCTACAGTCACCCGTAAATTATATGTCCCCCCTCTATCTCTCCCCCAGTTTCATATACACCCTTCATCTGCCCACAGTTTCATGTCCCTCTTCCATCTCTGCCCCAGATTCATGTCCCTCCATCTCTGCCCCCAGATTCATGTCCCTTCCATCTCTGCCCCTAGATTCATGTCCCCTCCATCTCTGCCCCCAGATTCATGTCCCCTCCATCTCTGCCCCCAGATTCATGTCCCCTCCATCTCTGCCCCCAGATTCATGTCCCCTCCATCTCTGCCCCCAGTTTCATGTCCCCTCCATCTCTGCCCCCAGTTTCATGTCCCCTCCATCTCTGCCCCCAGTTTCATGTCCCCTCCATCTCTGCCCCCAGTTTCATGTCCCCTCCATCTCTGCCCCCAGTTTCATGTCCCTCCATCTCTGCCCCCAGATTCATGTCCCTCCATCTCTGCCCCCAGTTTCATGTCCCTCCATCTCTGCCCCCAGATTCATGTCCCCTCCATCTCTGCCCCCAGATTCATGTCCCCTCCATCTCTGCCCCCAGATTCATGTCCCCTCCATCTCTGCCCCCAGATTCATGTCCCCTCCATCTCTGCCCCCAGATTCATGTCCCTCCATCTCTGCCCCCAGATTCATGTCCCCTCCATCTCTGTCCCCAGATTCATGTCCCTCCATCTCTGCCCCCAGATTCATGTTCCTCCATCTCTGCCCCCAGATTCATGTTCCCCATCTCTGCCCCCAGATTCATGTCCCCCCTCCATCTCTGCCCCCAGATTCATGTCCTCTCCATCTCTGCCCCCAGATTCATGTCCCCACATCTCTGCTCCCAGATTCATGTCCCCCCATCTCTGCCCCCAGATTCATGTCCCCTCCATCTCTGCCCCAAGATTCATGTCCCCTCCATCTCTGCCCCCAGATTCATGTCCCCTCCATCTCTGCCCCCAGATTCATGTCCCCTCCATCTCTGCCCCCAGATTCATGTCCCCTCCATCTCTGCCCCCAGATTCATGTCCCCTCCATCTCTGCCCCCAGATTCATGTCCCCTCCATCTCTGCCCCCAGATTCATGTCCCCTCCATCTCTGCCCCCAGATTCATGTCCCCTCCATCTCTGCCCCCAGATTCATGTCCCCCATCTCTGCTCCCAGATTCATGTCCCCTCCATCTCTGCCCCCAGATTCATGTCCCCTCCATCTCTGCCCCCAGTTTCATGTCCACTTCATCTCTGCCCCCAGTGTCATGCCGTCCTCTCCTTCATCTGCCCCCAGATTCACGTTCCACCTCCACATTAAACTTACCTTCTCCTCCACTCCCTCGCCTCTCTCGCTGACACATGCGGCTGAAGGAAGGAGCTGACACAGGTCAGCTCCTCGCTTCGCCGCTGCCCGCCTCTCTCTCTGACACATATGCGGCTGAAGCTGCTCGCTTCGCCGCTGCATCTCTCTCTCGCTGACACATGCGGCTGAAGCGAGGAGCTGACCTGTGTCAGCTCCTCGCTTCGCCGCTGCCGCCGGCTCCTGTCTTGTACATCGCGTCTACAAGCCAGGAGCCGGCGGCAGCGGCGAAGCGAGGAGCTGACACAGGTCAGCTCCTCGCTTCAGCCGCATGTGTCAGCGAGAGACGCAGCGGCGAAGCGAGCACGCGAGCAGCTTCAGCCGCATATGTGTCAGAGAGAGAGGCGGGTAGCGGCGAAGCGAGGAGCTGATCTGTGTCAGCTCCTTGCTTCAGCCGCGTATGTGTTCAACTCAGATCGGCGTCCTCTGGACGCCGATCTGAGTTGAAATCGGGACATACCTCCCTCCAACCGGGACCGCGGGACATGTCACCCAAATCGTGACTGTCCCGCGGAAATCGGGACGGTTGGGAGGTATGCATCCGTGAGGCTCCAAAAACAGGTCGGACCTCCTGGACTCCCAGAGGAGAGGGCAGAATAATCTGTGTGCCAGTCCCATGTGCTGTGGGCACATTGGGGTCTATTCTTATCCTACCTGCGCCAGTTATTTTTTTTTTGGGGGGAGGGGGTAATAACGTGTTACATCTTTGACACCTGACCCTTTCTTGGGCCACAGATGTGACACATCCCCTGTTCTGCACTTGTGAATATGGGGCGGGCCAATATATATATATCTGTGTAATATACAGAAGATCTACAGCAGATCCTGAATGGCGAGGCCTATCCTGACCCACAGGCCGGGGCGTCTTTTCACATATCAATGGAGCCATTCAGAACCTGGACTACAAAATGCCCGTCTAAATAAATCTGACCCAATATCTTAAATCCTCCTCACGTGTCCCTCCTCACCCCCTGAGAGCAGTTATTGGGGGCAACTGTAGATGGCGATACATTTAGATGTCACCAGCAGAATAGTGAGTGCAACTCTGCAGTATAATACAGGATAAGTAATGTAATGTATGCACACAGTGACTGTACCAGCAGAATAGTGAGCGCAGCTCTGGAGTATAATACAGGATAAGTAATGTAATGTATGTACACAGTGACTGTACCAGCAGAATAGTGAGTGCAGCTCTGGAGTATAATACAGGATAAGTAATGTAATGTATGTACACAGTGACTGTACCAGCAGAATAGTGAGCGCAGCTCTGGAGTATAATACAGGATAAGTAATGTAATGTATGTACACAGTGACTGTACCAGCAGAATAGTGAGTGCAGCTCTGGAGTATAATACAGGATAAGTAATGTAATGTATGCACACAGTGACTGTACCAGCAGAATAGTGAGCGCAGCTCTGGAGTATAATACAGGATAAGTAATGTAATGTATGCACACAGTGACTGTACCAGCAGAATAGTGAGCGCAGCTCTGGAGTATAATACAGGATAAGTAATGTAATGTATGTACACAGTGACTGTACCAGCAGAATAGTGAGTGCAGCTCTGGAGTATAATACAGGATAAGTAATGTAATGTATGTACACAGTGGCTGTACCAGCAGAATAGTGAGTGCAGCTCTGGAGTATAATACAGGATAAGTAATGTAATGTATGTACACAGTGACTGTATCAGCAGAATAGTGAGTGCAGCTCTGGAGTATAATACAGGATGTAACTCAGGATCAGTACAGGATAAGTAATGTAATGTATGTATGCAGTGACTGCACCAGCAGAATAGTGAGCGCAGCTCTAGAGTATAATACAGGATAAGTAATGTAATGTATGTACACAGTGACTGTACCAGCAGAATAGTGAGTGCAGCTCTGGAGTATAATACAGGATGTAACTCAGGATCAGTACAGGATAAGTAATGTGATGTATGTACACAGTGACTGTATCAGCAGAATAGTGAGTGCAGCTCTGGAGTATAATACAGGATGTAACTCAGGATCAGTACAGGATAAGTAATGTGATGTATGTACACAGTGACTGCACCAGCAGAATAGTGAGCGCAGCTCTGGAGTATAATACAGGATAAGTAATGTAATGTATGTACACAGTGACTGCACCAGCAGAATAGTGAGCGCAGCTCTAGAGTATAATACAGGATGTAACTCAGGATCAGTACAGGATAAGTAATGTGATGTATGTACACAGTGACTGCACCAGCAGAATAGTGAGCGCAGCTCTGGAGTATAATACAGGATAAGTAATGTAATGTATGTACACAGTGGCTGTACCAGCAGAATAGTGAGTGCAGCTCTGGAGTATAATACAGGATAAGTAATGTAATGTATGTACACAGTGACTGCACCAGCAGAATAGTGAGCGCAGCTCTAGAGTATAATACACGATGTAACTCAGGATCAGTACAGGATAAGTAATGTGATGTATGTACACAGTGACTGCACCAGCAGAATAGTGAGCGCAGCTCTGGAGTATAATACAGGATAAGTAATGTAATGTATGTACACAGTGACTGTACCAGCAGAATAGTGAGCGCAGCTCTGGAGTATAATACAGGATGTAACTCAGGATCAGTACAGGATAAGTAATGTAGTGTATGTACACAGTGACTGCACCAGCAGAATAGTGAGTGCAGCTCTGGAGTATAATACAGGATAAGTAATGTAATGTATGTACACAGTGACTGCACCAGCAGAATAGTGAGCGCAGCTCTGGAGTATAATACAGGATAAGTAATGTAATGTATGTGCACAGTGACTGTACCAGCAGAATAGTGAGCGCAGCTCTGGAGTATAATACAGGATAAGTAATGTAATGTATGTATACAGTGACTGTACCAGCAGAATAGTGAGCGTAGTATTTGTTACATTGGTTCTTGCTGCAGTTACTCCTCACTACCTTCACACAGCAGTTTCCAGGTGTCATCGCTCAGCTCTCTCCCCTTTCACAGACTCTTTGCAGCAGTCATTGTGATACAGTTTTCTGATCTCTCTTTCTTGCGGAGCTCCTCATACATTAGAGATGAGTCCGGCATTGTTATCTGCAGACTCCAGGATAAAGTGACACATCCTGAGGTCACAAGAAGAGGGCAATGGAGTCCTGACTGTCAGTCATAGAGATCTACAAGGACTGTTCAATTGAAAGTAAATAGAAGGGGAGGGGCAGTAGAGCAAATATATATTGTAGTTATATATATAATATAGTATTATAGTAGTTATATTCTTGTACATACAGTATTGGCCTCCCTGCAATTCTGTCAGATAATACTCAGTGTCTCCCAGATAATGATCACAAGCACAAACTCTTTGGTAATATCTTCATTTATTTTACTTGCAATGAAAAAACACAAAAGAGAATGAAAAAAAAGTCACATCATTGATCATTTTACACAAAACTCCAAAAATGGTTCGGACAGAAGTATTGGCGCCCTCAGCCTAATACTTGGTAGCACAACCTTTAGACACAATAACTGCGCACAACCGCTTCCGCTAACCAGCAATGAGTTTCTTACAAGGCTCTGCTGCAATTTTAGACCATTCTTCTTTGGCTCCTGCCCCAGGTCCCCCCTGAGATGTGAAGGGGGCCTTCTCCAAACTGCCACCAAGAGATCTCTCCCCCTCCCCCACAGGTGTTCTATGGGATTCAGGGCTGGATTCATTGCTGCCACTTTACAAGTCTCCAGGGCTTTCTCTCACCACCATTTTCTAGCGCTGACCTGAATGTTCCTGTATCTACCATGCACAGTGTCATCAAGAAGTGTAAAGCCCATGGCACTGTGGCTAACCTCCCTAGATGTGGATGGAAAAGAAAAATTGACGAGAGATTTCAATGCAAGATTGTGCGGATGGCGGATAAAGAACCTCGACTAACATCCAAACAAGTTCAAGCTGCCCTGCAGTCCGAGGGTACAACAGTGTCACCCCGTACTATCCAGTGTCAGCGTCTGAATGAGAAGGGACTGTATGGTAGGAGACCCAGAGAAAAAAGCCAGGCTGGAGTTTGCCAAAACTTACCTGAGAAAGCCAAAAATGTTCTGGAAGAATGTTCTCTGGTCAGATGAGACAAAAGTAGGAAAAGGCATCAACATAGAGTTTACAGGAAAAAAAGAGGCCTTCAAAGAAAAGAAGACGCCCCCTACAGTCAGACATGGCGGAGGTCCCTGATGTTTTGGGGTTGCTTTGCTGCCTCTGGCACTGGACTGCTTGACCGTGTGCATGGCATTATGAAGTCTGAAGACAACCAACACATTGTGCAGCATCATGTAGGGCCCAGTGTGAGAAAGCTGGGTCTCCCTCAGAGGTCAGGGGTCTTCCAGCAGGACAATGACCCAAAACACACTTCAGGTCACTTCATTCTTTTTTGTGTTTTTTCATTGCAAGCAAAATAAATGAAGATATTACCAAAGAGTTTGTGCTTGTAATCATTTTCTGGAAGAACACGAGTATTATCTGACAGAATTGCAGGGGGGCCAATACTGTACATTGCAGGTAGTATTATAGTAGTTATATTCTTGTACATAGGAGTAGTATTATAGTAGTTATATTCTTGTACATAGGAGCAGTATTATAGTAGTTATATTCTTGTACATAGGAGTAGTATTATAGTAGTTATATTCTTGTACATAGGAGTAGTATTATAGTAGTTATATTCTTGTACATAGGAGCAGTATTATAGTAGTTATATTCTTGTATATAGGAGCAGTATTATAGTAGTTATATTCTTGTATATAGGAGCAGTATTATAGTAGTTATATTCTTGTACATAGGAGGTAGTATTATAGTAGTTATATTCTTGTACATAGGAGCAGTATTATAGTAGTTATATTCTTGTACATAGGAGGTAGTATTATAGTAGTTATATTCTTGTACATAGGAGCGGTATTATAGTAGTTATATTCTTGTACATAGGAGCAGTATTATAGTAGTTATATTCTTGTACATATGAGTAGTATTATAGTAGTTATATTCTTGTACATAGGAGCAGTATTATAGTAGTTATATTCTTGTACATAGGGGGCAGTATTATAGTAGTTATATTCTTGTACATAAGAGGCAGTATTATAGTAGTTATATTCTTGTACATAGGAGTAGTATTATAGTAGTTATATTCTTGTACATAGGAGCAGTATTATAGTAGTTATATTCTTGTACATAGGAGCAGTATTATAGTAGTTATATTCTTGTACATAGGAGCAGTATTATAGTAGTTATATTCTTGTACATAGGAGCAGTATTATAGTAGTTATATTCCTGTACGTAGGAGTAGTATTATAGTAGTTATATTCTTGTACATAGGAGTTAGTCTTATAGTAGTTATATTCTTGTACATAGGAGGTAGTATTATAGTAGTTATATTCTTGTACATAGGAGTAGTATTATAGTAGTTATATTCTTGTACATAGGAGTAGTATTATAGTAGTTATATTCTTGTACATAGGAGTAGTATTATAGTAGTTATATTCTTGTACATAGGAGTAGTATTATAGTAGTTATATTCTTGTACATAGGAGCAGTATTATAGTAGTTATATTCCTGTACGTAGGAGCAGTATTATAGTAGTTATATGTTTGTACGTTTTGCACATGTTTGTCCATAATACTGATGGGTGTTGTGTTGGCAGAGTGCGCTGCGGTCGTACACTACTTCATCACTGCGGAGTACCTTTGGGCAGGATGGACACTTGGATTGCTCCTCCCGGGGTGTGTAATCCAGGCGATCAGTTTTGTCTGGTTTCGGGCTGATGGACATCACCATTGCTTCACCTTGACTCTTACTCACATCTTGCAGCTTGGGATCCTGAGACGGTATGTAGTCAGTGACTTCTAAAGTTGCTCCAGCCAGTACCTGTAACTATGAGTTTGATTGTTGCGGCCTCTTCTCTACTTGCCAAAGACAGCGCCATACACTGTATAGTGGCTGTGCTTGGTATTGCAACTCAACCCCATTCATTTAAATAGGACTGAGTTATAGCATGGCCATGTGGCTGATGGACATGATGTCATTTGCTCAATATCAAAGCCCTTTAACTGCTTAGTAGCCATGGTCCGTAGTGGCAGTAGCCCATCGGCACCCCTTCACAATAGGTTACGTCCTTACAGGGTTTATCTGCTTAGATTTTTTAATGGGTCTCATTTTCTTGACAGACACGTGGACTCTCTTCGTCTTGCTCTGAGGAGAAAAGGCAGAAGTGCCCCCGATGAGCAGGAGCTGGTGATGAAGCAAGGAGACCTGTCCCTCCTCCGGCTCATAGAGGTCCTTCTTCAGGCTCTGCCGCAGCTGCTGCTACAGACGTATATATACATGACCGTGAGCCCTCCTGACGGCTATGCAGGTTCATTTTTATATACCTACTGGGACATAGGATTGACTGGTAATATTGTATCTGCCTGCAGCCACCACTAGGGGGTGCTCACTACACATGAGTTGACAATCGATTTTAAAGGGGTTGTGCGGATCAGTACGTATTTGGGTCCAGGCCCCTAGTAGGCAGTATTAATGATATATATGTTGTTTTCCAGTTAGCAGTGCCTTGCTGTGTCTCCTGTCTCTGTCCTGGGCGCTCGTCTCCTTCAGTCACTTCCTGTGTCTCCTGAGGCCTGGCCACCTGTGTTTGCCATGGGCATCTGTGTTGTGCCAGCTCCTGTGGAGGATGGGTATGATCGGCACCCGGGTGATGGCTTTGATCGTCTTTGCTAGAGAGTATCACTACTGGGTGTTTGCCGTAGGAGGTGAGGGTTGATCTTAAATACTCTGTGCTTCTGGGGATCCTGGTCTTTCCACTGTCTCTGGCTCTTCACCCGCATCATCACATGAGTGGAAAGATCACCTGACCCCTTTTCTAAAATACTCTGCACTGCTGGGACACCCTACTGTAAAATTATGTAACTCCAAATCTGTGATATTCCACTTTGCTCCATTGCCTTACTCACATTCTCTCCATCCTCTCCTTAAATACTCTGTGCTGCTGGGTCTCCTGCTCCTATTGACTCTGTGAGTAATACTGACTGATATCTCACTTTGCTTTTGTCATCTTGACACTCCTGCATTCTTCTCATAAATCCTCTGTGCTGCTGTGGACCCTCTTCCTTCCTACAATGATGAATGGATTAGTGTGCTAGCTGTGAAAACCACAACTAGCTCACCTATAGTGTTCACGGTTGTGAGCATGAAGCCTAAGGTCTGTGTTTCCTACATATTCAGCATGTTACTTTCCTGAAAACCTCTGTGCTGCTGTGCATTCTGATCTTTCCATTATCAATCTATGACTTCCTGCTTGTCTTCATTCCTTACATCATGGCAGTACCCGATACATACAGTCCTGTCCTTCCTGACATCATCACGTAAGTGGACAGGTCAGTGCTCCCTACGTGTTCAGCACAATACTCTCCTGAAAACCTCTGCACTGCTGTGCACCCTGCTCATGCCACTGTTACTCTGTGGTTGCTCCACTTGTCTCTATTCACACTATGACCCTGCTTGTCGCATATAGCCTTGTCCTCACACACGACCCTGCTCGTCGCATACAGCCCTGTCCTCACATATCATGACCCTGCTCGTCACATACAGCCCTGTCCTCACACACATGACCCTGCTCGTCACATACAGTCCTGTCCTCACACACATGACCCTGCTCGTCACATACAGTCCTGTCCTCACACACATGACCCTGCTCGTCACATACAGTCCTGTCCTCACACATCATGACCCTGCTCGTCACATACAGCCCTGTCCTCACACACATGACCCTGCTCGTCACATACAGCCTTGTCCTCACACACATGACCCTGCTCGTCACATACAGCCCTGTCCTCACACACATGACCCTGCTCGTCACATACAGTCCTGTCCTCACACACATGACCCTGCTCGTCACATACAGTCCTGTCCTCACACATCATAACCCTGCTCGTCACATACAGCCCTGTCCTCACACACATGACCCTGCTTGTCACATACAGCCTTGTCCTCACACACATGACCCTGCTCGTCACATATAGCCCTGTCCTCACACACATGACCCTGCTCGTCACATATAAACCTATCCTCACACAACATGACCCTGCTCGTCACATATAGACCTATCCTCACACATCCTGACACTGCTCGTCACATACAGTCCTGTCATCACACACATGACCCTCCTCGTCACATACAGCCCTGTCCTCACACATCATGACCCTGCTCGTCACATACAGCCCTGTCCTCACACACATGACCCTGCTCGTCACATACAGCCCTGTCCTCACACACATGACCCTGCTCATCACATACAGCCCTGTCCTCACACACATGACCCTGCTCGTCACATACAGCCCTGGCCTCACACACATGACCCTGCTCCTCACATAAAGCCCTGTCCTCACACACATGACCCTGCTCCTCACATACAGCCCTGTCCTCACACACATGACCCTGCTCCTCACATACAGCCCTGTCCTCACACACATGACCCTGCTCGTCACATACAGCCCTGTCCTCACACATCATGACCCTGCTCGTCACATACAGCCCTGTCCTCACACACATGACCCTGCTCGTCACATACAGCCTTGTCCTCACACATCATAACCCTGCTCGTCACATACAGTCCTGTCCTTACACACATGACCCTGCTCGTCACATATAGACCTATCCTCACACATCCTGACACTGCTCGTCACATACAGTCCTGTCATCACACACATGACCCTCCTCGTCACATACAGCCCTGTCCTCACACATCATAACCCTGCTCGTCACATACAGCCCTGTCCTCACACACATGACCCTGCTCGTCACATACAGCCCTGTCCTCACACACATGACCCTGCTCGTCACATACAGCCCTGTCCTCACACACATGACCCTGCTCCTCACATACAGCCCTGTCCTCACACACATGACCCTGCTCCTCACATACAGCCCTGTCCTCACACACATGACCCTGCTCCTCACATACAGCCCTGTCCTCACACACATGACCCTGCTCCTCACATACAGCCCTGTCCTCACACACATGACCCTGCTCGTCACATACAGCCCTGTCCTCACACACATGACCCTGCTCGTCACATACAGCCCTGTCCTCACACACATGACCCTGCTCGTCACATACAGCCCTGTCCTCACACACATGACCCTGCTCGTCACATACAGCCCTGTCCTCACACATAATAACCCTGCTCGTCACATACAGCCCTGTCCTCACACACGACCCTGCTCGTCACATACAGCCCTGTCCTCACACACATGACCCTGCTCGTCACATACAGCCCTGTCCTCACACACATGACCCTGCTCGTCACATACAGCCCTGTCCTCACACACATGACCCTGCTCGTCACATACAGCCTTGTCCTCACACATCATGACCCTGCTCGTCACATACAGTCCTGTCCTTACACACATGACCCTGCTCGTCACATATAGACCTATCCTCACACATCCTGACACTGCTCGTCACATACAGTCCTGTCATCACACACATGACCCTCCTCGTCACATACAGCCCTGTCCTCACACATCATAACCCTGCTCGTCACATACAGTGCTGTCCTCACACACATGACCCTGCTCGTCACATACAGCCCTGTCCTCACACACATGACCCTGCTCCTCACATACAGCCCTGTCCTCACACACATGACCCTGCTCCTCACATACAGCCCTGTCCTCACACACATGACCCTGCTCCTCACATACAGCCCTGTCCTCACACACATGACCCTGCTCGTCACATACAGCCCTGTCCTCACACACATGACCCTGCTCGTCACATACAGCCCTGTCCTCACACATCATGACCCTGCTCGTCACATACAGCCCTATCCTCACACACATGACCCTGCTCGTCACATACAGCCTTGTCCTCACACATCATAACCCTGCTCGTCACATACAGTCCTGTCCTTACACGTATGACCCTGCTCGTCACATATAGACCTATCCTCACACATCCTGACACTGCTCGTCACATACAGTCCTGTCATCACACACATGACCCTCCTCGTCACATACAGCCCTGTCCTCACACATCATAACCCTGCTCGTCACATACAGCCCTGTCCTCACACACATGACCCTGCTCGTCACATACAGCCCTGTCCTCACACACATGACCCTGCTCCTCACATACAGCCCTGTCCTCACACACATGACCCTGCTCCTCACATATAGCCCTGTCCTCACACACATGACCCTGCTCGTCACATACAGCCCTGTCCTCACACATCATGACCCTGCTCGTCACATACAGTCCTGTCCTTACACACATGACCCTGCTCGTCACATACAGCCCTGTCCTCACACATCCTGACACTGCTCGTCACATACAGTCCTGTCATCACACACATGACCCTCCTCGTCACATACAGCCCTGTCCTCACACATCATAACCCTGCTCGTCACATACAGCCCTGTCCTCACACACATGACCCTGCTCGTCACATACAGCCTTGTCCTCACACATGACCCTGCTCGTCACATACAGCCCTGTCCTCACACACATGACCCTGCTCGTCACATACAGCCCTGTCCTCACACACATGACCCTGCTCGTCACATACAGCCCTGGCCTCACACACATGACCCTGCTCGTCACATACAGCCCTGTCCTCACACACATGACCCTGCTCGTCACATACAGCCTTGTCCTCACACATGACCCTGCTCGTCACATACAGCCTTGTCCTCACACATGACCCTGCTCGTCACATACAGCCCTGGCCTCACACACATGACCCTGCTCGTCACATACAGCCCTGTCCTCACACACATGACCCTGCTCGTCACATACAGCCTTGTCCTCACACATGACCCTGCTCGTCACATACAGCCTTGTCCTCACACATGACCCTGCTCGTCACATACAGCCTTGTCCTCACACATGACCCTGCTCGTCACATACAGCCCTGGCCTCACACACATGACCCTGCTCGTCACATACAGCCCTGTCCTCACACACATGACCCTGCTCGTCACATACAGCCTTGTCCTCACACATGACCCTGCTCGTCACATATAGCCCTGTCCTCACACATAATAACCCTGCTCGTCACATACAGCCCTGGCCTCACACACATGACCCTGCTCGTAACATACAGCCTTGTCCTCACACAACCTGACATTGCTCGGCACAGCAGTATAAACATGACATGAGGGGACTGCTCAGATGTGGAGGACACACTCCTCTTCTGAAACACTCTGTGCTGCTGTGGTTCACGCTCTTTTCACTATTGGTGTACATAAACCCATGTGTGTTTGGTGTTTTCCTTGGCTTGTCGCTGACGCTTTGTCTCCCCGCAGGCGCTCACTGGCTGGTGATGTCTTTCTGGCTGGTGGCCCAGCAGACTGATGTTATCTCCACACCTTGTTACTGGAGACTGTTCAATGTCCTCCTGGGCGCTGTCTACATCTTCTGCTTTATTAATGTCAGGGATGGGCCCTCCCGCTATCGCGTTGCCATCTTCTACGTGGTAAGGACACGTCCGCTTCATTTACATATTCTTAAAGGGGTTTCCCAGGTTTTTAGGAATTCATCCATTATGGTCCAATGTATTCTGTATTGTCATGGTATCCCTAATATCGTCCATTATATCGTCCCTCAGATCATGTTATTAGAAAACTGCATTCTGCTGCTGCTGGCCACAGACTTCCTGCAGGGGGCAGTGTGGAGCAACGTCAAGCTGTCTGTGGCCGTCATGTCAGGATTTCTCATTGGTGAGTGGATGACGGGTTGGATAAGCGTCTTCGGTCTCTGCCCGCTGAGACTGATGCTGGGAATAGTCTACTCACATAAAGCTTCTGGCCAGCAGGGGGCGCCTTATAAGTGTTTGCTATGGGAGTGTATGGAAGGAGGGGGAAAGCTTTGCTATGGAGGAACTGAGAGAACTGCTGTGGGTGAGAATAGGGCATCGGGGAAGGGGAACAGGGCTTTACAGTGGGTGTTGGGGAAGGGGGAACTGCTGGGACCACTGGTGGAAAGGGCTTTGCTGTGACTACTTGGACAAGGTAGCAGTGCTGGAACTACTGGGAGAATGGGGCTTTGCTGTGACTATTAGGACAAGGTAGCCATGCTCGGACCACTAGTGGAATGGGGCTTTGCTGTGACTACTGGGACAAGGTAACCATGCTGGAACCACTGGGAGAATGGGGCTTTACTGTGACTACTTGGACAAGGTAGCCATGCTGGGAACACTGATGGAATGGGGCTTTGCTGTGACTACTTGGACAAGGTAGCCATGCTGGGAACACTGATGGAATGGGGCTTTGCTGTGACTATTAGGACAAGGGAGCACTGCTGGAACCACTAGTGGAATGGGGCTTTTCTGTGACTATTAGGATAAGGGAGTACTGCTGGGACCACTAGTGGAATGGGGCTTTGCTGTGACTACTGGGACAAGGTAGCAATGCTGGAACCACTGGTGGAAAGGGGCTTTACTGTGACTACTTGGACAAGTTAGCCATGCTGGGACCACTGAGAGAATGGGGCTTTGCTGTGACTACTGGGACAAGTTAACACAATTGGGACCACTGATGGAATGGGGCTTTGCTGTGACTATTAGGACAAGGGAGCACTGCTGGGACCACTGAAAATGGGTCTTTACTGTGGCTACTGGGTCAAGATGGCACAGCTAGGACTACTAGTGTGATTACTGGGGAACGTAGCACTGCTGGAACTATTGGGGGAATGGGCTTTGCGTTGATTATGAGAACAAAGGAGCACTGCTGGGACGACTGGAGAATGGGGCGCAGATGTCATTACGGGAGGATATAAGCTGAGAGCACGGGAAGAATGGGGCTTTATTGGGACAAGGAAGCGCTGCTGGAACCACTGGGGGAACCGGTTTTTCTGTGATTATTGGAAAAGGGAGCCCTACTGGGAACACAACAGGAACTGGAGTTTGCTGTGACTAGTAAGGGTAGTGAGCATTGCTGGGCCTACCGAGGAAGGGGACTCTGATGGGCTTATTCGGGGACCACTAGGGGAATAGGTTTTGCTACAGAGAAAAGTGAGCACGACTGAGACACCGGGGACAAAGAGGAACCCTTGGGGAACAAGCTCTGCTGTGACTACTAAGGGGAAGTAATCATTGCTAAGACTACATAGGGAAAGTATTCTAGACTATCTACAAACCCACTTCCATGTGTCTAAAAATTGAGTTTTTTTTGTGAAATTTTTTACATTTTCTTTCCTCCATTTGGTAGTCATTTGCTTTCTACTCCAATTTCCAGGCTGCGCCGCCCTAATCATCTATTACACCCTCCTGCACCCCAAATCGACAGAAATCTCTCAAAGCTTCAAAAAAACGGGATCGGGCGGTTACGGTAGAGAAGAAGTCTCCGCTTACTCCTTCAAGTGGCGGAGTAAATCTCAGAGAGAGGCGGCAGAAGATGAAAACTTCAGAATGAAGACTGCAGACCAGGAAATGGTCAACCAAGAAGACCTTCCGTGGAAGAAAGTCGCCGAAAAACACCATCACCTGCTGCTTCTGAAGCTAGCCATGAAAACCGGAAACCTTTCCAAAATCAACGCTGCCTTCGGCGACGGCGGCATCGGAGACCTCTTCTGTCTTCAAGGTGCGGCAGATGCTCAGCACTCTCTGGTCAAGAACAATAGTGAACCCAAAGACCATGGTGACATCTTGACGGAATCCTGGTCTTTGGGCAAGACGCCACCTCAAGGGCACAAGTATGGGTCACCGGAATCTTCGACTTACGATAGTCTTCAAGACTCTCTCGTGAAAGGCAGTGTAGTTAATAATGTGGCTTCCAGTGGTGGCAAGGTGACTACCGTTTGCTCTCCTAGTAATGGGATGGTTGGGAGTGGCACACTATACTTCAGTGCCCACGCGGATGGTGTGGTCCCTTCTGGAAATGGGTCAGTGTGCATTGTAGAGATACCCAAGAAATCAACGACTGGCGCCCCCATCGAGGAACCTAAACCAGTCGAAAAACAGGATCTGCCGGTCATGTGCGTCAGCCCGATTCTCGGCCTGGCCACCAACAGTAACTTCCGTAGGAGCATCGCCGAAGACGTGGGAAGTCTATGCGAAGAGTCCGACCTGACCAATGATGATTCTGGGATTATAGAGTCCCCGAGAGGTTATCATTTATTACCAACTGGGGTTCCTCCACCTTCCGTGAAGGGAAGACTCATCCAAGAAGAACAACCTTGCTTCACGTCCACTCCGAAACCTCAAGGTCCAGGTGGAGATGTTGAACCAAGGGAGGAGACCAAAGCCAGAAGAAGGCTCGAACATTTGATCACAAGAACTTAAGTCTGATGGAACATCTTCTGGGGCACTTGATAGGTCCCCATTTCTGGTGGGATGAGTTGCTGAAGGTCTTACACTCTTCAGTGGATCCATTTGCTGGTGCTGGCACCAATGTCTGAACAATGGTGGCCGGTTCTAGAGGGTACAAGGAACGTTGCCCGTCAAGTAATTTACCAAGCGCAGTATTTGAAGATACCGAAACTTCGGTTAAGTCTAGGCTGGATCTTCTCTAACTATGCAACCGTCACCGAGCCCGTCCTCGACATACGTTCTTATGTCAAAGAATGTATGTGTTACGAGGTCTGTTGGAATATATATGTCAGTCTGTCGCTCTTCTATGTCGTCTTGTCTGGATTCCTGTAGGAGGACAGGATTTAAAAAAATCATGGCTGCTCTTTCTAAAACAGCGCCACCCTAGTGCACAGGTGGTGAGTGGTATTGCAGGTCCACCCTGTTTATTTAATGGAACTGAGTTGCAGTACCTGACACAACCCATGGACAAGTGTGGCGCTGTTTCTACCTATAAATTTATTGTTTGTTTGTTTTTGGGATGTTTAAAGGGAATTTTATGACCTAAGTTTTATAGCCGAATGCTGAGGATACTGTTACTTGGTAAACTAGCTGCTACCCTTTTTGCATGGGATAGGTACACTTTAACATGATGATCCCAAACCATTAGACTGGATTACCTCACCCCCTCCTGAGTTTGTAGGGGGTGTCTCATTGAGCTGCTCAGAATTATAGCTGGCCGTACATACTAGATGTATATTGACAAGACTTTGTATAAGGACCTTCCTGAATGCAGGGGAGAGAAGGATTGGGCATGTTGGATTTCAACATGCCTGATCATTTTTGCCCTGTAGACACAAATGGGGTCTGGCAAGGGCTTTCTGCACTTCCCAGTCATGGGCAAGTCCAATATGATTGGAGTAGGGGTAGGTTTATATGTTCAGTCAACCTAAGATGGGCCTATAGGGCAACAATTGACCTCCTAAGAGATCAGATGCCAATAACTTGTTACTGCTATGGTAGAAGTGAAGTACGCCACCCTGAACCTGATTTTGGGGTCTATTAAGTGTGTTATTACCGCCCCCTAGTAGTGAAATGGACTTACTAGGATACCATAACATACCAGGACCATTCGTCTCATCATGATACAAGTTAGCAAGTACACTCTAGCTCCTTTTACTTCTGCATGTTACTCGCTGTACAACAGAAGCTGCCAACATTAATCCCCCTGTGACATCACTTCCTGCTCTGCACTGATTGGTTGAGGTAGCACAATACTGACTTCCTGCTGGCCGCCTCCTGCATGCACACTGTACATGACGCTCTATTTTAGCCTCTGTTTACCACACTTGTGCACCCAAGAGCAGGGGGATTATGACAAAGGAGAGCTCCCATTATGATGGGCAGGCAGGACAGGAAGTCTGTGAGGTGCAATTTCAGCCAATAGCTGCAGAGCAGGAAGTGATGCAAGAGAAGGGGTGTTATTTTGACAACTTCTGCCTTGTAGTGTAGTAACATGAGGCAATAGTTGCCATTGCCTGTGGTTTCAGGGCCTAACGGATAAGTGGCCCTAGTGCGACCTCTGACCCTTCTAATAATCCAGAATATCGGATATCACTTATCCGATACCGGATTATTGGATTGTTACTGTATACGGTATATAACTCCCTTCCATTGGGCCCCCAGTAGTCTGGAAGTCTTGGTTTGGAATAGGTCTGTATTTGTTACATACAAGCGGTAGGCCAAGTGGCTCACCAGCACCCCCATGGAGACTACAGGAAGCCTTGTGTAAGGTCATGTATATCCCATGAATTATAGGAATTATACTATATGTACATTATACAACCTGACGCCGCCGATTCTATAGCGTGACCTGTTACTAGTCATCTTAATAATTTATTAATATATTTTGTAGCCTCTATAGGTTTTATATACGTTTCTGTATTTTAATGTAAAGTATTTATTAACCCCGCGGTCTCTTATTTCATGCAGTTTAATTATATCACATACAATACAGAGATGTCCTCCTTTCGTGCTTCTGACCCATCACCTCTCCAATATGAGACGGGTCTGGGGGGCGTGCATGGACATCCCATAATCCTTTGCTGTGCAGTATGAACTTATGCTTTGCAGTTTTTATTTAGCCGTCTGATTAAGTTGTATTCTCTTAATATAATATGGAATGTATCAAATAATATATCTACATTAATAGTATAAGATGGTACTAAGAGAGCCTGCTTTAAAGGTGTAAGGGCTGTTTTTAAAGGGGCATCTGTCATCAGACAGCATATCAAACCAGCCCCGCAGATAGATAGATTAGGGTCTCCTGAATCAAACGGTGTTTTCCCTTTGTAGATCGGAGCTTCCTTTGCCAAAATACAATTGGTTTGGTGGAGCAATGCGGGCGCCGCCATTGCTTCTGAGCTCATTTGCATACTGAGAAAATTGATGATATCTCGGCAATGGAGGCTCCGATTTACAAGGGAAAAACACCATTTGATTCAGGTGACCCTAACCTATCTATCTGTGGGGATAACTAGATAAGTTGGGTTTTGATGAAACACCCTTTAAGAAGGACAATGTTATTAATGGAGCACTAAAACCATTGTCAATTTTTAAAAACTATTATGTTCTATGCTTTTCCTAATGAAAGCAGTATATCGTGTGGTAGGAGGGTTGCCCATAGTGGTAAATGCCTCTCCACTTCATGACTAGCCCGTTGTTGGCCATGACCTAATGACTGTATAAACCACCACTGACCAGCAGGTGGCACTCCAAGAGGTTTATTACCCCGCTGAGTACTGTGGTGGCCAGACATATTTTTTGACTGTTTCCTAATGTAGCACGATAAATCTTTTGTATCTCTTTGTATATCTCTATGAAATTAAACTACAACGTGGTCACATCGGCACATGTTGTCTTTATCAAATATGGTCCTGGTGTTTTTGTTTTTTGTTGTTTTTTTTAAGATTGGGAAAATGAAGCTGCTTTCTTCCGGCGCCACAGATGTCCTCTGGCTGTAAGTGGTATTACAGCTCAGCGGCAGTTACTTGATTGGATTTTGTCTGTAATACCACACACAGCCTGTGGACAAGTGTAGCGCTGTTTCTAAAACAAAAGAAGTTTTGTTTTCCTGAGCCTTTTAGGATGGTTTGTGAGATTTTATTTTATACAGATTTTTTTGGTTTTTTTTCCCTTCACACTTCATTACAAAATAATCCAAAAAGTTGCTGCCAGGCTTTGGGGGCTTTTACCAGCTGTGCTACGAGGCGCTGAATTTGCAGCCTTTACCAAGTTAACAGGTTCTTGGTCAACCTTAATAACCATCTCTGATCCGAATTCAGATACATGAGTTGGCAATTTTTTGGAAAATCCAAAAACAGTCTCTAATCTAATCATGATGAAAGCCAAAAAAACATCCATCCTGCCAGATTCCTGGTAAGTACAGGTTATTATAGTAAGGTCAATGCTCCCTGTCGTGGAAGCTTCTGTACGACTCTTGTGCCACCACCTAGAAAGATCATAGACTAGTCAATGACAATCAAACATCAGCTAAGGGGCAACACGGTGGCTCAGTGGTTAAGCGCTGGAGTCTTGCAGCGCTGGAGTCCTGGGTTCGAATCCTGCCAGGAATAACATCAGCAAGGAGTTTGTATGTTCTCCCCGTGTTTGTGTGGCTTTCCTCCCATTCTACAAAGACATACTCATAGGGAAAAATGTACATTGTGATTTCCTATATGGGGCTCACAATCTACATAGCTTTGGTAACATGAACTGAACTGAGTTGCAATACCAAACACAACCTGCGGGCGAGCTGTGGTACCTCTCTTAAGTCGCTACCATATTACCTAATAGGGGGCTGCTCTAGTTTGTCACCAGTCTGAACCCTCCTCTCTTGGATTTCCATTGAACTCTCTCCAATTCCTCTCACTATGGCGGCAAACATGATCGAATCTCTCCTGAAACACTCTGTGCTGCAGGTGATCACACTCCTCCTACCCTCCTCCGATAAAAGACACCATTGTATGAACAGGAGGGTAAAACGTTCCTCTGCTGTGCACACCGAGGAGATACAATAAAGCCGCAGTATTTGGTGGCATCTTGACATATTTTTTTTTTTATTCACCTGAGCGCAGATCCCGGGACTATTGTGTCTATTTTTAGCGTGGCCGCTCCTGGGTCATGTGACATTTCTGTAAAAAGTATAAATAAGTCATAAAGCTCGAGTAACAATGCGTAAAGGTCACTGCAGACGGCTGGTGCCAGCTCTAGAACCCTCCATTATACAGATTATGTGAACGGCATTAGAACAGCGCCCCCAGTGGTCATACAGCCAAGACAATTCAAGGGATTGTCCACTTTGGATAAGAAAGGCAAGTGAATGCTTCTCAAAGGGTGTATAGAGGAACACTATAGGGCCCACCCCTGGCCACGCTGACCGCTCCGGTCTGTCCAATAGCAGGACTTTAAAGTTAAAGGATTTTTTGGGGGCTTCTATATTGATCCTATGAATAGGTCGCCAGATAGGTGGGAGTCTGACACCCCAGACCCCCCGCCAATCAGCTGGTTAAAGGGGCTGCAGCCTCTTCACTATACAAAGTACAGCGCCAGCCATCATATAGTGGCTGTACCTGGTACTGCAGCTCATCCCCGTTCAGTTGAATAGAACTTAGCTGCTTCTGTACCATGTGACCGATGAACGTGATGTCATCAGAACAGAGAAAAGGTGCTGCAGCCTCTGCAACCAGCTGGGGTGGTCCTGGGTGTCAAACAGCCCCATCACATGCTCCAGGAAGATAATCCTGGAAGACTCCTTTAAGCAATAACATATACCCCGATCCTATGTCAGTATAAAAGCAAGAGGGTGACCTCTGTGTGTGGCCCCGCACCCCAGTACAAGAACCCTCTCGAGTGTGGCACAGTGAAGAGGCAGATATGCACCATGAAAATAAACTTTATTCCAACAGGGGGCGCCGTGCTTGATGGTTACAGTATAAGGAACTAGGTTAGTGGTTACAGACACAATACAGTACAAGGTTTGGTAGTTACATGGTCTTTTAAAGGTGCAAAGCTTAGCCGTTGCCATCCTTAGATGGGCACACAACCTGGAGGTTACAGTCTCTACAAGCACAGCGCCATTCTCTGTGTAGTGGCCATGTCATGTTACTGCAGTTCAGCTTGCATTCACTTGGTTAATACCCAGCTTTCCTAGACTCCAGAAAGGTTAATCTTATACAATATATCATCTATCAGCAGAGACATCAAGCAGCGAGAAAAAAAAAAAAAAAATTGCTGACCCGGAGTCCCTTCTGATAGGATTACACTGAATTTTATCATACAATGCTATTTTATTCCTGTTTATATTATGAAGCGGCCGCATAATCCAGAAAACTGATGACAGGAAGTTTATTCAGCAGATATTCTGCCCACGATGAGTGATGAGCGGCGGATTCCTGATAAAGAGGAATGAAGGAGCCATCTATCATCTTCTAGGTCATCATACAGACCTGTGCTGCAGAAACTGCTGACATAGCGTTAAAGTGCTGCTCCGCCTGCATGAGTCCACCTATATAAAAATGAGTTTCTGTCTGTCTGTTCGTTCTTTATGCGCGACCAAACGACTGGACCGATCTTCACCAAATTTGGAACACAGATACTTCAGGTGTCCAGGAAAGTTTAAGACAAAGACCCAACTCTCTCGGACGTACTGTTGCTGAGATAAAGCTTTCCCAAAACAATGACCCCATTTAGCCAATGCAAACCTGCAAGTCTTAACTCATATTCCAACTGCCATACAGACGGTCAATCCAACACTGATATCCAAACTGAGATACAGGCATCAGAGGATTAGATACACAGATCTGCACACAGTACCACATGCCGGAGGACTAGATACGCGCGTCTGCACACAGTTCCACACGTCAGAGGATTATAGCAGTTATATTCTTGTACATAGGAGCAGTATTATAGCAGTTATATTCTTGTACATAGGAGTAGTATTATAGTAGTTATATTCTTGTACATAGGAGCAGTATTATAGCAGTTATATTCTTGTACATAGGAGCAGTATTATAGTAGTTATATTCTTGTACATAGGAGCAGTATTATAGTAGTTATATTCTTGTACATAGGAGCAGTATTATAGTAGTTATATTCTTGTACATAGGAGCAGTATTATAGTAGTTATATTCTTGTACACAGGAGTAGTATTATAGTAGTTATATTCTTGTACATAGGAGGTAGTATTATAGTAGTTATATTCTTGTACATAGTAGGTAGTATTATAGTAGTTATATTCTTGTACATAGGAGTAGTATTATAGTAGTTATATTCTTGTACATAGGAGTAGTATTATAGTAGTTATATTCTTGTACATAGGAGGTAGTATTATAGTAGTTATATTCTTGTACATAGTAGGTAGTATTATAATAGTTATATTCTTGTACATAGTAGGTAGTATTATAGTAGTTATATTCTTGTACATAGGAGTAGTATTATAGTAGTTATATTCTTGTACATAGGAGCAGTATTATAGTAGTTATATTCTTGTACATAGGAGCAGTATTATAGTAGTTGTATTCTTGTACATAGGAGTACTATTATAGTAGTTATATTCTTGTACATAGGAGCAGTATTATAGTAGTTATATTCTTGTACATAGGAGCAGTATTATAGTAGTTATATTCTTGTACATAGGAGCAGTATTATAGTAGTTATATTCTTGTACATAGGAGTAGTATTATAGTAGTTATATTCTTGTACATAGGAGTAGTATTATAGTAGTTATATTCTTGTACATAGGAGCAGTAATATAGTAGTTATAGTTTTGTACATAGGAGCAGTACAGTATTATAGTAGTTACACTCTTGTACATAGGGGCAGTATTATAGTAGTTATATTCTTGTACATAGGAGCAGTATTATAGTAGTTATATTCTTGTACATAGGAGCAGTATTATAGTAGTTACACTCTTGTACATAGGGCAGTATTATAGTATTTATATTCTTGTACATAGGAGCAGTATTATAGTAGTTATATTCTTGTACATAGGAGTAGTATTATAGTAGTTATATTCTTGTACATAGGAGCAGTATTATAATAGTTACACTCTTGTACATAGGAGTAGTATTATAGTAGTTATATTCTTGTACATAGGAGCAGTATTATAGTAGTTATATTCTTGTACATAGGAGTAGTATTATAGTAGTTACACTCTTGTACATAGGGGCAGTATTATAGTATTTATATTCTTGTACATGGGAGTAGTATTATATTAGTTATATTCTTGTACATAGGAGCAGTATTATAGTAGTTATATTCTTGTACATAGGAGGTAGTATTATAGTAGTTATATTCTTGTACATAGGAGCAGTATTATAGTAGTTATATTCTTGTACATAGGAGCAGTATTATAGTAGTTATATTCTTGTACATAGGAGCAGTATTATAGTAGTTATATTCTTGTACATAGGAGGCAGTATTATAGTAGTTACACTCTTGTACATAGGGGCAGTATTATAGTAGTTATATTCTTGTACATAGGAGTAGTATTATAGTAGTTATATTCTTGTACATAGGAGCAGTAATATAGTAGTTATAGTTTTGTACATAGGAGCAGTACAGTATTATAGTAGTTACACTCTTGTACATAGGGGCAGTATTATAGTAGTTATATTCTTGTACATAGGAGCAGTATTATAGTAGTTATATTCTTGTACATAGGAGCAGTATTATAGTAGTTACACTCTTGTACATAGGGCAGTATTATAGTATTTATATTCTTGTACATAGGAGCAGTATTATAGTAGTTATATTCTTGTACATGGGAGTAGTATTATAGTAGTTATATTCTTGTACATAGGAGCAGTATTATAATAGTTATATTCTTGTACATAGGAGTAGTATTATAGTAGTTATATTCTTGTACATAGGAGTAGTATTATAGTAGTTATATTCTTGTACATAGGAGCAGTATTATAGTAGTTATATTCTTGTACATAGGAGTAGTATTATAGTAGTTATATTCTTGTACATAGGAGCAGTATTATAGTAGTTATATTCTTGTACATAGGAGGTAGTATTATAGTAGTTATATTCTTGTACATAGGAGTAGTATTATAGTAGTTATATTCTTGTACATAGGAGTAGTATTATAGTAGTTATATTCTTGTACATAGGGGGCAGTATTATAGTTGTTATATTCCTGTACATAGGAGCAGTATTATAGTAGTTATATTCTTGTACACAGGAGTAGTATTATAGTAGTTATATTCTTGTACATAGGAGGTAGTATTATAGTAGTTATATTCTTGTACATAGGGGGCAGTATTATAATAGTTATATTCTTGTACATAGTAGGTAGTATTATAGTAGTTATATTCTTGTACATAGGAGTAGTATTATAGTAGTTATATTCTTGTACATAGGAGCAGTATTATAGTAGTTATATTCTTGTACATAGGAGCAGTATTATAGTAGTTGTATTCTTGTACATAGGAGCAGTATTATAGTAGTTATATTCTTGTACATAGGAGCAGTATTATAGTAGTTATATTCTTGTACATAGGAGTAGTATTATAGTAGTTATATTCTTGTACATAGGAGGTAGTATTATAGTAGTTATATTCTTGTACATAGGAGGTAGTATTATAGTAGTTATATTCTTGTACATAGGGGGCAGTATTATAATAGTTATATTCTTGTACATAGGAGTAGTATTATAGTAGTTATATTCTTGTACATAGGAGTAGTATAATAGTAGTTATATTCTTGTACACAGGAGCAGTATTATAGTAGTTATATTCTTGTACATAGGAGCAGTATTATAGTAGTTATATTCTTGTATGTAGGAGCATTATTATAGTAGTTATATTCTTGTACATAGGAGCAGTATTATAGTAATTATATTTTTCACATGGGAAGTTAATTGGGAGACAATGACATGTCTGAGAAATTCTTTATATCATCTAGCCACCACCCTTGTACCCATCACCTTACGTTCGGGCATCTTTCTGCGATCTTCTGTTATCTTCCCCAAATCTGACTCCTCAGTGGTCACTACTTTTCGTGCTGCTGTTTTGCTGTATATGTGTATGGGCGGTGAACAATGTTTCCATTAATATCTGGGGAGTCAGGCTGAGCAAGATTCTAAAATGGTGAACTTCACATTACTATGTCATCCTGTCCCTAAGCAGTACAAACTGATCTGTAACACAGAGGCGGAACCTTCTGCCGCAACGTGGACCCATCCTTATACTTTTACCTAATAGAGAAATATGAAGAACTTTTTATAAATGTTCCCTACAGTGAATATTAAAGGGACTCCGACCCTTCCGACTTACATACAAATTGTAACCCCTTCCTTTCATTGTCCACCATTTATTAGTCAGTGTCTAACATGACAGAAGACACCACCTAGAACCACTGTATGACTGGCAGTATTACATGTTACTGGAACAGCCACTCAGTGATTGATCCTCTTGATAATATTAGTGTAGTAATATCAGGTGGAAACATAGTGGTAAATAATGTAATTGTGAGCACATGTATCTGTATGTGCATGCTTGTACATGCCTGCATAATCTATGACTGTATTATTTGGGTATTGTTTGACAGTATTACTTGTCCTTTGAAAATGTTAATTTTGCATGGTATGTCAGTATTATTTTGTAATTTTTTTAAATTCATTTTTAGTTGTATAGTATGGCAATATTTTTAATGTGCACAGTATAGCAGCATTGCTTATGTGTGCAGTGTGGCAGTATTGTCTATTTGTACTATATAGTAACATTGCTTATGTGAACAGTATGGCACATTATATGTGCAGTATGGTACCATTGATTGTGTATGCAGTGTGGCGGCAGTATCTAATTGTACTATGTGGCAGAATTGGTTATGTGTCCTGTGTGCAGTATCGCAGTATTGTTTATGTGTATGGCATGGTGGTATTTAGTGTATAGTATGTGTGCAGTATGCAGCACTGTTTATGAATTCAGTATGGTTGCATTGGGTATGTATGCAGTATGGCGATATTGTTTATGTGTACGGCATGGTGGTATTTAGTATACACTATGTGTGCAATATAGCAGCACTGTTTATGAATTCAGTATGGTTGCATTGGGTATGTATGCAGTATGGCGATATTGTTTATGTGTACGGCATGGTGGTATTTAGTATACACTATGTGTGCAATATAGCAGCACTGTTTATGTATTCAGTATGGTTGCATTGGGTATGTATGCAGTATGGCGATATTGTTTACGTGTGCAGTATGGCGGTATGTTTAGGTGTAATAAATGCTATTTTAACATTCCTTTACCTAGATATACATCTACACAAGTGCACCCAAATCTATCACTAATGATCCTGAAAATATCCTACCCAGCCTGCATAATATCCTACCCAGCCTGTATAGAGTCCAAAAATATGTTATTCTTAAATAGTGCTCAAAAAATACCGCAAAGCATCCTCTATACGTTCTGTAGCACTTGTAAGAGGTCGCTGCAATCGCTGCCTCACTACCTATGGAATTGCCATGTAAGCACTTGCACCTACATCTCATAGTTATGACTCACAGATTTCCTGGGCTTTATAAGGTTAACTCTGAGAATTTCAGGTTTACTTAGTTTAACAAAGAGACTTAGAAAAATCTCCTGGCTGCTGCCAATCCTTCCAGCTGTGTGTGCCCTGTGCCAGCTGTGCATGGCCTGTAACCCTCGCAGACCAGTGTAAACATGCCAGAATCCTAAGCGCCTCGCCTGGACACATGGCATTTACACTGCGCTCCTCTCGCTCCACAGATTCCCTTCTGCTTACTTCAATAGTTTGTCCTTAAGTCAACTGATCACAAAAAAAGAATTGATATTTTCAAGTTTTTAGGGGTTAAAACACAATACGGGTCTTAAATTTTTTTTTGTCTTAATGTAGTCTGTGTATAGAGGGCATTTCACTAGATTATACTATAAAATGCCTACAGACTAGGGAAGTGTAACTGTGGAGCTCCTCGGGGGCGGGGCCAACAAACTCCTCCCTTTTCAACTTCCCTTCTGGGGAGGGGTTAGTTGGAATCACTCCAAAACTTTAGGGCTACATCCAAACATCTTATGCTTTAGATTCCGACAAACTTTCATCAAAAACAGAGTTCTAGTTTTAAAATTAACCAAAAAGCTTGGGCATGCCTCACCCTTCCCCCATAATACTGACTACTGCTCAGACCCCCATAAAATTTATTCTGCAGTGATCCTGACTGTAAGTAGCTTGCCCCTGTCTATGTGCCTCTGTCTTTGCTTGTGCTAAGCTTAGTCTAAATGAGATCACACTGAGACCCAGCCAATGAGGTGTCCCGTGGGTGAGGGCCAGTTCTTAAAGGCCTCCCAAACCCAGGATGTTTACTATCAGGGTGTTGAGACTAGTTTCTAATACAGCAGTGTGTGACAGTATTATTATGGTGGTATTATTAGAGCACCAGACATATGGTGGTGTTATTAGAGCACTGTTTGGCAGCTATATTAGAGCACAATATGGTAGTGTTATTAGAACACTCTTTGGCGGTTATATTAGAACACAATGTGGTGGTGTTATTAGAACACTCTTTGGCGGTTATATTTGAGCACAATATGGTGATGTTATTAGAACACTCTTTGGCGGTTATATTAGAGCACAATATGGTGGTGTTATAAGAACACTGTTTGGCGGTTATATTAGAGCACAATATGGTGGTGTTATTAGAACACTCTTTGGTGGTTATATTAGAGCACAATATGGTGGTGGTATTATTTATTTTGAAGCCAGAGTTGGTAAATTTTCTCCGACTCCACCCAAAGCTGGTCCCGACTCCAGCTCCAGAGCCCTGTTAATTCCAGCCCTGTAAGGTGGTATCAATAGAACCCTGTATGGCAGTATTATTAGAGCAACATTTAACGGTATTATGTTACCTATGTATGGCAGTGTAATTAGAGCACTGTAAGGCAGTATTATTGAAGAAACATATGGTGGTTGTTACTAGTGTACTGTATGTCAGTATGATTAGAGCACTGTATGATGGTATAATTGGAACACTGTATGGAAATATTATTTATACAATATAATAATACATGAGCACCATGAATTTCACGGCATGCTGAGATTATTAGAACAATGTGTGGAGTTATTATTAGAGCATGATATGGCAGTGTTATTTGAGCACTGTATGGCGGTATTATTAGCACGCTGTACAGCAGTATTTTTAAAGCACTGCGAGGGAATTTCATTAGTATTATTGCCAATACGTTGCCATGTCGGCACATAATGTAATACTTACATATGTTACAGCTGTGTAATTTCCATCTTTTACCTATAACCCAGTATACCTGAGTGAACGTCCCCACCCATACAAATTTATTTTACCTGGGGCCTCAAAACACCTTAATCCAGCCCTGCGTGGCAGCAATAAATGTCAAGGGGTTCTACTCTACTAATGTATCCCTAGTTAGCAAAGTTTTGGGTGGAGTTATCCTTTAATTGTACTCATGAGGATTTAGGATTATATCACAATACGGTTATAATAATAAGTCAGTGGGCG
This sequence comes from Leptodactylus fuscus, assembly GCF_031893055.1. Taxonomy (NCBI): domain Eukaryota; kingdom Metazoa; phylum Chordata; class Amphibia; order Anura; family Leptodactylidae; genus Leptodactylus; species Leptodactylus fuscus. The sequence continues at coordinate 231,918,798 of NC_134267.1, read as the reverse complement.
GTAAGAAGGTCTGATTATTTTCATGAATGGTGGTGAATGGCATACAGTGTGCACATGGCCTTATAATGAGGTTTGGTAATTGCTATAATTATATTATTCTATCTCCTTTACGTTACTGCATTGTTCAACGCTCAGCACCAACTGTATACAGAATATTCATGCATTATATTACTAATTGTGTACTTATGCTGTACTATGCCCTGGAGCTGTGTTCACACTTCCGCTCGTACAGAAAAAGTAATGTATGTACACAGTGACTGCACCAGCAGAATAGTGAGCGCAGCTCTGGAGTATAATACAGGATAAGTAATGTAATGTATGTACACAGTGACTGCACCAGCAGAATAGTGAGCGCAGCTCTGGAGTATAATACAGGATATAACTCAGGATCAGTACAGGATAAGTAATGTAATGTATGTACACAGTGACTGCACCAGCAGAATAGTGAGTGCAGCTCTGGAGTATAATTTAGGATAAGTGATGTAATGTATGTACGCAGTGACTGCACCAGCAGAATAGTGAGCACAGCTCTGGAGTATAATACAGGATGTAACTCAGGATCAGTACAGGATAAGTAATGTAATGTATGTACACAGTGACTGCACCAGCAGAATAGTGAGCGCTGCTCTGGAGTATAATACAGGATAAGTAATGTAATGTATGTACAGAGTGACTGTACCAGCAGAATAGTGAGCGCAGCTCTGGAGTATAATACAGGATAAGTAATGTAATGTATGTACACAGTGACTGCACCAGCAGAATAGTGAGTGCTAGAGATGAGCGAACAGTGTTCTATCGAACACATGTTCGATCGGATATCAGGGTGTTCGCCATGTTCGAATCGAATCGAACACCACGTGGTAAAGTGCGCCAAAATTCGATTCCCCTCCCACCTTCCCTGGCGCCTTTTTTGCACCAATAACAGCGCAGGGGAGGTGGGACAGGAACTACGACACTGGGGGCATTGAAAAAAATTGGAAAAAGTCATTGGCTGCCGAAATCAGGTGACCTCCATTTTAGACGAATAGTGGATTTCAAATCCGGGTCATATGAGAATGTGAACTTTGTGACTATGAGACAGGGATAGCTGTACAGGCAGGGATAGCTAGGGATAACCTTTATTTAGGGGGGAATGTTATTAAAAATAACTTTTTGGGGCTCTATCGGGTGTGTAATTGTGATTTTTGTGAGATAAACTTTTTCCCATAGGGATGCATTGGCCAGCGCTGATTGGCCGAATTCCGTACTCTGGCCAATCAGTGCTGGCCAATGCATTCTATTAGCTTGATGAAGCAGAGTGTGCACAAGGGTTCAAGCGCACCCTCGGCTCTGATGTAGCAGAGCCGAGGCTGCACAAGGGTTCAAGCGCACCCTCGGCTCTGATGTAGGAGAGCCGAGGGTGCACTTGAACCCTTGTGCACCCTCAGCTCTGCTACATCAGAGCCGAGGGTGCGCTTGAACCCTTGTGCACACTCTGCTTCATCAAGCTAATAGAATGCATTGGCCAGCGCTGATTGGCCAATGTATTCTATTAGCCTGATGAAGTAGAGCTGAATGTGTGTGCTAAGCACACACATTCAGCTCTACTTCATCGGGCTAATAGAATGCATTGGCCAGCGCTGATTGGCCAGAGTACGGAACTCGACCAATCAGCGCTGGCTCTGCTGGAGGAGGCGGAGTCTAAGATCGCTCCACACCAGTCTCCATTCAGGTCCGACCTTAGACTCCGCCTCCTCCGGCAGAGCCAGCGCTGATTGGCCGAAGGCTGGCCAATGCATTCCTATGCGAATGCAGAGACTTAGCAGTGCTGAGTCAGTTTTGCTCAACTACACATCTGATGCACACTCGGCACTGCTACATCAGATGTAGCAATCTGATGTAGCAGAGCCGAGGGTGCACTAGAACCCCTGTGCAAACTCAGTTCACGCTAATAGAATGCATTGGCCAGCGCTGATTGGCCAATGCATTCTATTAGCCCGATGAAGTAGAGCTGAATGTGTGTGCTAAGCACACACATTCAGCACTGCTTCATCAAGCCAATACAATGCATTAGCCAGTGCTGATTGGCCAGAGTACGGAATTCGGCCAATCAGCGCTGGCTCTGCTGGAGGAGGCGGAGTCTAAGGTCGCTCCACACCAGTCTCCATTCAGGTCCGACCTTAGACTCCGCCTCCTCCGGCAGAGCCAGCGCTGATTGGCCGAAGGCTGGCCAATGCATTCCTATGCGAATGCATACTTAGCAGTGCTGAGTCAGTTTTGCTCAACTACACATCTGATGCACACTCGGCACTGCTACATCAGATGTAGCAATCTGATGTAGCAGAGCCGAGGGTGCACTAGAACCCCTGTGCAAACTCAGTTCACGCTAATAGAATGCATTGGCCAGCGCTGATTGGCCAATGCATTCTATTAGCCCGATGAAGTAGAGCTGAATGTGTGTGCTTAGCACACACATTCAGCTCTACTTCATCGGGCTAATAGAATGCATTGGCCAATCAGCGCTGGCCAATGCATTCTATTAGCGTGAACTGAGTTTGCACAGGGGTTCTAGTGCACCCTCGGCTCTGCTACATCAGATTGCTACATCTGATGTAGCAGTGCCGAGTGTGCATCAGATGTGTAGTTGAGCAAAACTGACTCAGCACTGCTAAGTCTGCATTCGCATAGGAATGCATTGGCCAGCCTTCGGCCAATCAGCGCTGGCTCTGCCGGAGGAGGCGGAGTCTAAGGTCGGACCTGAATGGAGACTGGTGTGGAGCGACCTTAGACTCCGCCTCCTCCAGCAGAGCCAGCGCTGATTGGCCGAATTCCGTACTCTGGCCAATCAGCACTGGCTAATGCATTGTATTGGCTTGATGAAGCAGTGCTGAATGTGTGTGCTTAGCACACACATTCAGCTCTACTTCATCGGGCTAATAGAATGCATTGGCCAATCAGCGCTGGCCAATGCATTCTATTAGCGTGAACTGAGTTTGCACAGGGGTTCTAGTGCACCCTCGGCTCTGCTACATCAGATTGCTACATCTGATGTAGCAGTGCCGAGTGTGCATCAGATGTGTAGTTGAGCAAAACTGACTCAGCACTGCTAAGTCTGCATTCGCATAGGAATGCATTGGCCAGCCTTCGGCCAATCAGCGCTGGCTCTGCCGGAGGAGGCGGAGTCTAAGGTCGGACCTGAATGGAGACTGGTGTGGAGCGACCTTAGACTCCGCCTCCTCCAGCAGAGCCAGCGCTGATTGGCCGAATTCCGTACTCTGGCCAATCAGCACTGGCTAATGCATTGTATTGGCTTGATGAAGCAGTGCTGAATGTGTGTGCTTAGCACACACATTCAGCTCTACTTCATCGGGCTAATAGAATGCATTGGCCAATCAGCGCTGGCCAATGCATTCTATTAGCGTGAACTGAGTTTGCACAGGGGTTCTAGTGCACCCTCGGCTCTGCTACATCAGATTGCTACATCTGATGTAGCAGTGCCGAGTGTGCATCAGATGTGTAGTTGAGCAAAACTGACTCAGCACTGCTAAGTCTGCATTCGCATAGGAATGCATTGGCCAGCCTTCGGCCAATCAGCGCTGGCTCTGCCGGAGGAGGCGGAGTCTAAGGTCGGACCTGAATGGAGACTGGTGTGGAGCTATCTTAGACTCCGCCTCCTCCAGCAGAGCCAGCGCTGATTGGTCGAGTTCCGTACTCTGGCCAATCAGCACTGGCCAATGCATTTCTATGGGGAAAAGTTAGCTTGCGAAAATCGCAAACTGACAGGGATTTCCATGAAATAAAGTGACTTTTATGCCCCCAGACATGCTTCCCCTGCTGTCCCAGTGTCATTCCAGGGTGTTGGTATCATTTCCTGGGGTGTCATAGTGGACTTGGTGACCCTCCAGACACGAATTTGGGTTTCCCCCTTAACGAGTTTATGTTCCCCATAGACTATAATGGGGTTCGAAACCCATTCGAACACTCGAACAGTGAGCGGCTGTTCGAATCGAATTTCGAACCTCGAACATTTTAGTGTTCGCTCATCTCTAGTGAGTGCAGCTCTGGAGTATAATACAGGATGTAACTCAGGATTAGTACAGGATAAGTAATGTAATGTATGTACACAGCGACTGCACCAGCAGAATAGTGAGCACAGCTCTGGAGTATAATACAGGATGTAACTCGGGATCAGTACAGGATAAGTAATGTAATGTATGTACACAGTGACTGTACCAGCTGAATAGTGAGCGCAGCTCTGGAGTATAATACAAGATATAACTCAGGATCAGTACAGGATAAGTAATGTAATGTATGTACACAGTGACTGTACCAGCAGAATAGTGAGCACAGCTCTGGAGTATAATACAGGATGTAACTCGGGATCAGTACAGGATAAGTAATGTAATGTATGTACACAGTGACTGTACCAGCAGAATAGTGAGCGCAGCTCTGGAGTATAATACAGGATAAGTAATGTAATGTATGTACACAGTGACTGCACCAGCAGAATAGTGAGCACAGCTCTGGAGTATAATACAGGATGTAACTCGGGATCAGTACAGGATAAGTAATGTAATGTATGTGCACAGTGACTGTACCAGCAGAATAGTGAGTGCAGCTCTGCAGTATAATACAGGATAAGTAATGTAATGTATGTACACAGTGACTGTACCAGCAGAATAGTGAGTGCAGCTCTGGAGTATAATACAGGATGTAACTCAGGATCAGTACAGGATAAGTAATGTAATGTATGTACACAGCGACTGCACCAGCAGAATAGTGAGCGCAGCTCTGGAGTATAATACAGGATGTAACTCAGGATCAGTACAGAATATGTAATGTACTGTAATTTAGATTATGCACACAGTGGGGCTGGTTTATGCCATTCTGGTGTACAATGTATAAAACGTCACACATCTTCCCCAGTGACTACTTTCTATATAGATTTTTACTACTTAGTATTGCAGACCTTGAGGGGCCTTGGAGGTAGTGGTGGTGGGGGGGGGGGGCTTATATAGGGGAAATTATCCTGTCTGGGGGCCACTGAAGGGGGTGTTAAGCTGCATGTAGCTGTCCTATGTAAGATATGGAAGGGCGCTACATAAGGATACCTCAGCATGTTGCAATATTTTGTTCATATTTTCCATCCTTTAAATAGGGGGCAGTTCCTGTACAGAGGGGGCGTTGCCCAAGATTGGCAAGTCCATCCCTTTATCTTTTATGTATCTACATCTAAGATAACTTTAATTTGTCTCACAAGACAAAAACGCCCATCTCTTACTTCCACATTATGGACGAAGTCAAAATGAGTCATGTGGCGGTCATATGACTATAAATAAATGGTGTCAGGCCATGGCTGGAGGCCGGAAAGTGACCCCAGGTAAGGCTATGTTCACACATGTCAGGTTTACTATACACAAGTCCAATGTGCATTTACTACCGGATCTGCAGCAGAGGCCGACGCTGCACCATGGACCTGCACTTTGGTACATCATAGATCACAAGGATCAGCCTCAGTTCTGAAGAATCTGACATTACCTCCGCATATTATCTATTCTTAATTATCTATCTCATATTTATTATGTCTTTCCTATCTATTATCTATCTATTTATCTATGTGATATCTATTGTTTGTCCTATTTAATATCGCTTCTATCTGTCTGTTCTATCTATCTCATATCCATCCATCCATCCATCCCATATCTATCCTTCTATCTATCTATCTATCTATCTATCTATCTATCTATCTCCTGTCTATCTATCTATCTATCTATCTATCTATCTATCTATCTACCTAATATCTATCCATCCATCCATCCCATATCTATCTATCTATCTATCTATCTATCTATCTATCTCCTGTCTATCTATCTATCTATCTATCTATCTATCTACCTAATATCTATCCATCCATCCATCCCATATCTATCTATCTATCTATCTATCTATCTATCTATCTATCTATCTATCATCTATCTATCTATCTATCTATCTATCTATCTATCTATCTCTTATCTATCTATCTATCTATCTATCTATCTCTTATCTATCTATCTATCTATCTATCTATCTATCTCATATCTATCCATCCATCCATCCATCCATCCCATATCTATCTATCTATCTATCTATCTATCTATCTATCTATCTATCTCCTATCTATCTATCTATCTATCTATCTATCTCATATCTATCTATCTATCTATCTATCTATCATCTATCTATCTCTTATCTATCTATCTATCTATCTATCTATCTATCTATCTATCTCATATCTATCCATCCATCCATCCATCCCATATCTATCTATCTATCTATCTATCTATCTATCTATCTATCTATCTATCTCCTATCTATCTATCTATCTCCTGTCTATCTATCTATCTATCTATCTATCTATCTATCTATCTATCTCCTATCTATCCATCCATCCATCCATCCATCCCATATCTATCTATCTATCTATCTATCTATCTATCTATCTATCTCCTATCTATCTATCTATCTATCTATCTATCTATCTATCTATCTATCTATCTACCTCCTATCTATCTATCTATCTATCTATCTATCTCTTATCTATCTATCTATCTATCTATCTATCTATCTATCTATCTATCCCATATCTATCTATCTATCTATCTATCTACCTCCTATCTATCTATCTATCTATCTATCTATCTATCTCTTATCTATCTATCTCATATCTATCCATCCATCCATCCATCCATCCCTCCCATATCTATCTATCTATCTATCTATCTATCTATCTATCTATCTCCTATCTACCTATCTATCTATCTATCTATCTATCTATCTATCTATCTCCTGTCTATCTATCTATCTATCTATCTATCTATCTATCTATCTCTTATCTATCTATCCTATATCTATCTATCTATCTATCTATCTATCTATCTATCTCCTGTCTATCTATTTATCTATCTATCTATCTCTTATCTATCCATCCCATATCTATCTATCTACCTATCTATCTATCTATCTATCTATCTATCTATCTATCTATCTCCTATCTATCTATCTATCTATCTATCTATCTATCTCTTATCTATCTATCTATCTATCTCATATCTATCCATCCATCCATCCATCCCTCCCATATCTATCTATCTATCTATCTCCTATCTATCTATCTATCTATCTATCTATCTATCTATCTATCTATCTACCTCCTATCTATCTATCTATCTATCTATCTATCTCCTATCTATCTATCTATCTATCTATCTATCTATCTATCTCTTATCTATCCATCCCATATCTATCTATCTATCTATCTATCTATCTACCTATCTATCTCCTATATATCTATCTATCTATCTATCTATCTATCTATCTATCTATCTATCTACCTCCTATCTATCTATCTATCTATCTATCTCCTATCTATCCATCTCCTATCTATCTATCTATCTATCTATCTATCTATCTATCTATCTACCTCCTATCTATCTATCTATCTATCTATCTATCTATCTATCTATCTATCTATCTATCTATCTATCTACCTCCTATCTATCTATCTATCTATCTATCTCCTATCTATCTATCTATCTATCTATCTATCTATCTATCTATCTATCTATCTATCTATCTATCTATCTATCTATCTATCTATCTATCTATCCCTGATCCCCCCTACAGCCCCCCATAAGTGACACTTTGGACTCCTGCAGTCACGTGACGTATGCGGGGAATGTCAGGAGAGGCCGGGACAGGAGGGGTTAAGTAGGGGGGGCCTGGCGGCTGCGGGAGGAGGAAGAGGAGGAGGAGAGGCTGCCCCGTCTGTGCTACTTGTTACATTGTATCCTCCTCATCCTCAGTGAGGGGGAGAGAGAGGAGGAAGGGTGGAGAGAGGAGAGGAGCAGGGAGGGGGCAGAGATTCCTGGGACGTTATGGCTTTCAGAAGGAGGAAAAGTTACCCCATCTTCAGCCAGGAGTTTGTCATCCACAACCATGCGGACATCGGCTTCTTCTTCGTGCTGTGCGTCCTCATCGGGCTGATGTTTGAGGTAGGAGCTGAGTGCGCCCCGAGCGCAGACTTTGGGGGTATGTGGCTGCAGAATGTTCCGCAGCTCAGCTGTTACATTGTAGCCAGCCTGTTAACCCTTCCGTGACCGCCTGCTGTGTGTGACTCTGGCGCTCCCCCTGCTGGAGGGGTGTGCAGATCTCTTCACATAGCCTATGCTTATTTGCACTACTTCGGGCATCCATGTCATTCTCTGGCCCTTTAAGAAGTGGATTTACCCTTAAGGGGAGCCTTGCTGATGTGTCCAGTCTCACATTGCCTCCTCCTGTGTGTGACTCGTGGGCTCCCCCTGGTGGAGGGGTATACAGATGGCGAGATCCAGTCTATGCCTATTATCACTATATAACCTTATACAGATATCGTTCCCTGGCCCTTTAAGAAGTCGATTAACCCTTAAGGGGAGCCTTGCTGATGTGTCCCTGTAGCCCTTGCATGTACATCCCCTTTAAGAGGCTTATTAACCCTTTGACACTCCCCTGAGCCTTGCTGATGTGTCCCTTTCCCACCTACATCTTCTCATGCCTGCTTTAAAGCCCCCTTTCTATAGACCAATCATCCCCTTTAAGACACTTATTAACCGTTTAGAGGCCTGTGACATTCCTCTGAGCATTGCTGATGTGTCCAATTTCCTGCTTGGCCCTTGAGGCTCCTCCAGGGCGCCCTCTAGTGGTGGGGCATGACCATAATAATTTGTCTATTCTATATATAGTCTCTGAAGTGGAAAACTTGGTTCTTCTATAAATTTGCCTGCCAAATGCAGGGCTGCGATAGGGTTACCCCCTCTCCCCACTATTTGCATGCACAATGGAGACTTTAACCCCATCCCTGCTGACTGTGTCCCTAAACAACCCCAGATTAGAACCCCGGCCAGGCAGATAATGGAAGGCGTGACGTCCTCCTGGGGTTACAACTACCGATTCTGGAGAACTACAAATCCCAGCACAGTCTATCAAGCTCCATGCATAATCTCAGGGCTTAGGGGTCCGCTGGAGTAAAGTAGGGGCAACACTTAATTGTCAGATCTGTTCAGAGCTCTTCTAATATCCTGACACTGGGTTTTGTGTTTGTTTTTTGTTTTTTTTTGTGAGCTGCAATACCAGACCCAGCCAACATGCTAAGGTGGTGCTGTGTCCCTATCCTTCCTGATAAAGTCCTTTAAGCTGTCTGTGTTCTCCCTAATATTTTCTGTGCTGCCCCTTGTTAAAGGGAATGTCTATATAGTATTCATAATACATGGTTGCTTTTATTTAAGAAGCTGTAACCTTCTTGTCCATGGCCTGAGCTGCAATACCAGATACAACCTATGGACAAGAGTGGCACTATTCTGGCAGAAAGTCGCCAGAGGACGCTGCAGCTGGGGAGAAACCACTGAAAAATGTAAAATCCAGCATGGCCGACCCTTCATTGGGCTTGGAATGTCACATGGGGCCCAATGCAATATCTATACCGGGACCCCATGACCATCATGGACTGTACGCCCTCAGTATCTCCATAGGGAAAAGGGCCACATTTAGTCCTACATAAGCCCCCTTAACCCCTCATCTGCTGTGGGCCATTAAGTCTTGGCGCCCCCGTACCAGCTCTTTCATACATGGTCCTTCTATGTGTTGATTTTTGTCGCCCCTGGGAGACGTCTGACTACACAGTGGCTGATCTTGTGAGTCACATTCAGGTGTTTCATGTCTAGACAGACACATTTCTCAAGATTTTTCCTTAGAATTATCAATTTGATTGCTGTAGTATCGTACACAGCGCCACCATGTGGTTGTGGCTGTGTCAGGTACTGCAGCTCTGTTCTGTTCACTTGAATGAAATGTCCTCCAGCAGTCACAGGCTGGGCCATCGTGATTCTGACGGGTGAAATGTTTTCGGGATCTCTGCTTTCGGCCAAGTGAATGGGACTAGTCTGCAATACCCAGAACGGCCACTTCTTAAATGGTGGTGCTCTAAGCAAGGACTGTACACAATGCAGATGCCAGAGCATGCCCACAAGCATTGCAGCTGATGTGCCTCACCGATGGGGAAATTGACGGCAACACACAATGTCATAAGCTGACCGTATAGTGTACCCATGTGTCTAAAATGGAGAGGTTAAAATAAGGTGCGGCGTGGATCCAGTAGGTGGCGCTGCCAAGACTAAAGAAGTGTTGGGTATGAGTGCCAGGCCGCACAGTTAACACACCTGGAGCAGCGGCATTTTTGGGTGCTGCATGGTCCAAGTAGACACTAACTCTGCCTCTCCTATATGCAGCCCTAACCCTGACCCTCCTCGTTTGATGTAGGTAGCGCCATCAACTGGATCCACGGCAGCACCTTAATCTACCCAATCCATTCTAGAATCTACCATTCTGGGACCCCCAGTGATCAGCATCAATCTATATAACACCGCGGTAGAAAGTGTTACGTTTTCCTGCAGTGCCCCTACAGGGCAATTGAAGAATTACACGGTGTCCATTCACATTAATGGGTTGTCTATGTAATACAGGTCAGGTCGGGTCCTCCACAGTGCAAGTTGCTTCTTAGGACTGCTCTCAACGTCAGGTGAGGGCCCTGAATGAAGGGGCCCCTCTGTGTATTCTGGGTTTACAGTGTATGACGCTGGATTTTCTAAACCCGCAACCACTTTAAGGACTATATACACGACACATGGACGGCCCCGAATCTGCAGCTGGTCTTGTTTCGCACCCATAAAGTATTTGCACCCCTGACTTTCAGTATGAGTGTAAGAATAGCACATATGTGTATGGTGACACAGCCGCGTTTCACATGGGAAGTGCCTTGTTTCGAGGGTTACGTGTGTGAGGAGTGGATTCTTGCTGAACTCATTGTTGCCCCCTGCTGAGTATTGCACATATCAGCTACCAGTAGGAGTGGGGGAAGGGAAGTGACAACCACACGGCACATATTATCAGATCACAAATAAAAAATAGTTGTCACTCTTTTAGTTTGTTATCCAAAGGGAAATCTTCATTACTGGGGGTTATGTAATGTACAAGGGGGGGGGGGGGGGTGTCCTTAAAGGGGTTTACAGATTAAAGGGTCCTCAGTATGTGATCGGCGGGGGTCCCATTCATCAAGTGAGCTGCAATACCAAGCACAGCCCCTATGATAAGTATGGCGCTGTCCCTGGTATTCAATTAAGAGACTACTGCACTCACCTAGTTAGACCACGGATTTGTGAGGTAACGCCCACTAGTGGTCACCGCTCTGAGTGCACATATTGTCCTCAGTACAAATAGATATTTCTCCAGAGTTGTCTTGTGTGTGAATTATCTGCAGTCCTCGTACTGTAGGAGGTTCCGCAATTGACATGTTGCGACAGACTTCACTGGTAACGGGTTCTCATGGTTGGCTGCGGTAACTGCCGAATAATGGAGGTTCTTCCTATCATAAAAAAAAAAAAAAAAAAAAAAAAAATTACAATACAATATTTCCTCTGGGTTGAAAATAAAATATTAAAATTTTAGACTATTTAGAATTTCAATGTGAATTTTTTTCATATTGTGTAGTTTTTTTGGGTTCCATACGTAATTTTTTTTTTTTTTTACATCTTTCCATCCACTTTTTTTTTTTTTTTAAATTTATTTCCAAGAGGCAAACAGTCTGTAGGGGCTTCATAGTCACGGCACAGCTGAAATTTTTTAATTTATTTTTTTTTCTTCAATAATGTAAGCGTACGAAGAACGTTATGTCAATATACTAAAATTTGTAAAAAAAAATTTTGTAAGGGGGCATTCACACGAAGTATTCTGAAGCGGAATCCGCGCAAAGAAAGCATCCCATTGACTTCAATGGGTTCCGTTTTCCCTCACGGAACCTATTGAAATCAATAGGAGGCTTTTTTTTTTTTTTTTTTACCAGATTGATTTCAACGGGTTCCGCATGGAAAACGGAACCCATTGAAGTCAACGGGAGGCTTTACTCTGCGTCAGAATCGGCGCACGTAAACTGTGTGAATGCCCCTATGATAAACTAAGTTTTGTGTGTGTGTGTGTATATATATATATATATATATATATATATATATATATATATATTATTATATAAATTTATTTATTTATTTTTTTCCTGTGGGGTTTTTGGGAAACTTGTTAGAAGAAAAATTAAAAAATATATATATCTACATAAATATATATATCTATATAGATAGATGAGCTATAGATAAAAAAAAAAAAAAAAATTTAAAAATTTTTTTTAAAAAAATCCTCTCCTCTGGTTTCTCATCCTGCTGGAGATTACGTTGGTGTACAGCGAGAATAAAGCCGTCCTCTCAGTTTCCTCCTCTCCCTGCAGGAAGTTAAAGCCAGCTCTGTGTGCGCCTCTTGACGCTGCCAAAATATGACTGGAATGTGTCTCTCTCTTTCTGAGAGGAGGGCGAGAATTTTTTTTTTTTTTCCCTGCAGTTCATGGGTTTTGGGCTTGAGTGACTGCAGTGTCTGAAACAACCGGCTCTTGTACACCTGGCTCATGGGGGAAACCTGCTTCACTATTCATGGTGTTAAATGGTGGGATTTTTTTTATTTTTTTTTCTCCCCCTCCTCCTCCTGGCTGCCACGTTTCCAAAACTGAATGGATTAAAGCCGAGGAGGGGGGTAGAGAAAAGAAAAAATGTCTTTATGGGATAACACCCGGCTCTCTGCTATCTATGAATGCAGAAGTGAAAAAACTGATTTCCTCCGAAACGTGAACTGTAAAACGCACACAAGTTGCGATCGTTGACGATGAAGAAATTGAATCTGTAATTTTTTATTTTTTTTTACAAAAATAGAGAAATTTCCATTCCTGGACTCTTCATTATAATCCTTGTCTTTAAAGTTCAATGTTGGGGAAAAAAAAAATTAGAATTTTTTTTTTTTTTTTTAATCTGTTCTTCGGCCTTCATTACAACTCCTTCAAGAATGAGGCCTAGTTTGGGACATGAGGATGCAGCACAATTTCTATCTGATTTTGAGGAGCAATTGGAGGGGGAGGAATTCCACCTTTCTCATTTTTACGGTAGTTTTAGTAGTCTCTATAGTGTGGGTTTTTTTTTTTTTGTCAATTTTGTCGCCGCATTCCCATATCAATTCTGTAACTTCTAATACTACTTCTATGTTTAGTAATAAGTAGCAGAGACGTGACTGCGGGATCAGACTACGCAGAGGTTTTTGTTGTTATCCGTCTGCCTAGGCGCTATAGATGCAGAACCATAGGGAACGGCAAAGTTTCTTTAAGATTCATTACAATTCAAGTGTGGTTGTGAAGGTGGGCATAGAGTTTATCGCCATTCCTCACCCCCTGTACATGATTAGGGGGGCGGCCATCTTACCTGAGCTGTAATTTTGTATGTTTTTACCTATAATATATGATGTCTTATTTTATTTTTACCATCCTTCGAAATGGGCAGTGGCACCCTATCCAGTGGCGTATCTAGGAATGACAGGGCCCCGTGGCGAACTTTTGACATGCCCCCCCCTCCCCCCCCCCCCCCGACTGACACCGAAGACCTCGACCGACACCCCCTCCCCCCCTCCTACGCATTCCTGCGCGTTCTATTATGCCCCATAGTGGCCCCTGCACACAGTATTATGCCCCATAGTGGCCCCTGCACACAGTATTATACCCCATAGTGGCCCCTGCACACAGTATTATGTCCATAGTGGCCCCTGCACACAGTATTATGCCCCATAGTGGCCCCTGCACACAGTATTATGCCCCATAGTGGCCCCTGCGCACAGTATTATGCCCCATAGTGGCCCCTGCGCACAGTATTATGCCCCATAGTGGCCCTGCGCACATTATTATGCCCCATAGTGGCCCCTGCGCACAGTATTATGCCCCATAGTGGCCCCTGCGCACATTATTATGCCCCATAGTGGCCCCTGCGCACATTATTATGCCCCATAGTGGCCCCTGCGCACAGTATTATGCCCCATAGTGGCCCCTGCGCACAGTATTATGCCCATAGTGGCCCCTGCGCACAGTATTATGCCCCATAGTGGCCCCTGCGCACAGTATTATGCCCATAGTGGCCCCTGCGCACAGTATTATGCCCCATAGTGGCCCCTGCGCACAGTATTATGCCCCATAGTGGCCCCTGCGCACAGTATTATGCCCCATAGTGGCCCTGCGCACAGTATTATGCCCATAGTGGCCCCTGCGCACAGTATTATGCCCCATAGTGGCCCCTGCGCACAGTATTATGCCCCATAGTGGCCCCTGCGCACAGTATTATGCCCCATAGTGGCCCTGCGCACAGTATTATGCCCCATAGTGGCCCCTGCGCACAGTATTATGCCCCATAGTGGCCCCTGCGCACAGTATTATGTCCCCACTGTGGACACCCATAAACATTTATTATACTATGGGGTCTTTTCAGACCCCAGAGTATAATAATCGGGAGACCCCGGGGAGTAAAAACAAAAAAAAAACCTTTTCTTACCTGTCCTCTGGCTCCTACGCTGTCTTCTCCGCTGCTGTCCTTCTTCAATGACGTCGGACGTCAAATGACCCGGGACGCAGCCGGGTTCATGTGACGCCAGACCTCAGGAAGGAGGCCTGGCAGGATCGTGGAGAGGTAAGTAACAGTGTTTTTATGTTTCTCACCTCTCCCGGTCCGGCAATCATTATACTCGGGGGTCCGAAAAGACACCCCCCCCCCCCCTTCCCGAGTATAATGATAGTAGCGGGTGTCACCGGGCCCCTAATGTCTCGGGCCCTGCTGCTATGGCGGTAGTTACGCCTCTGACCCCATCGTATTGTCCCAATAATTTCAGGTTAATAGGATATGTTATTGCAGATTGGTGGAGATCGGGCCAATGGACCCCCAATGATCATGGGGATCCTGGTTGCCCATTCACTTTTATGAGACTGCCAAAAATGGCGCTCTGTTTCTGTTTGGCCATTCCGTATAGATGAATGGCATGGCCGTGCCCAATCTCCTGCTGCTATGGGGCAAAATGAACCTCTCTACTCATGAAAGGCGAGGAGTCCCCGATAGTGTGTATAGGGAATAACTTTACTACCGCTATAACTTCCAGTCCCAGTTGGGTGCAGTATCTACATTATAGGAGCACCGTCTACATGGGTTTTGGGTTCTAGAAATGGGGTGGGGGGGTTAAATCAGACTTTCTAAAATGGCTTTATTCCAGCTTTGTCATTGTGTGTCTGCGATATCCTGAGACAATGTGTCCTGGGCCGTCCTGTGAAACTATCTCGTCCCTGGTAAAATGATCTTGTGAGAAGATTCGCCCAGACTTCAGCGCCCAGCGTTGTCTCCGACATTGTTTGTGCATTGCCAAGCAACATGATAAAGAATGTATTCAAGGAAATATGGTAAATGTAAGAGTCTGCAATGTGTCCGGCAAGAGAGGATTCTACGAGAAGGTTTATTTTACTGGGTCGGGGAAGGACTTACAAAAACAGGTTTGAGAATTTACAAGAACTTAAAATACGCGAGACTAAAAATAAATAAAATGTGTAACACTTGTTATAAAGAGATATTCCAGGAAGAAAGCATGATATCATCTGTACAGGGCGGAGATATCAACTACATTAATATCGCCAGTGATAGATATGAATACAACTATTACAATACTGCCTAATATGCACAAGAATATAACTACTATAATACTGCTCCTATGTACAAGAATATAACTACTATAATACTACTCCTATGTACAAGAATATAACTACTATAATACTACTCCTATGTACAAGAATATAACTACTATAATACTACTCCTATGTACAAGGACATAACTACTATAATACTACTCCTATGTACAAGAATATAACTACTATAATACTGCTCCTATGTACAAGAATATAACTACTATAATACTGCTCCTATGTACAAGAATATAACTACTATAATACTGTTCCTATGTACTAGAATATAACTACTATAATACTGCCTCCTATGTACAAGAATATAACTACTATAATACTGCCTCCTATGTACAAGAATATAACTACTATAATACTGCCTCCTATATACAAGAATATAACTACTATAATACTACTCTATGTACAAGAATATAACTACTATAATACTACTCCTATGTACAAGAATATAACTACTATAATACTGTTCCTATGTACTAGAATATAACTACTATAATACTACTCCTATGTACAAGAATATAACTACTATAATACTACTCCTATGTACAAGAATATAACTACTATAATACTGTTCCTATGTACTAGAATATAACTACTATAATACTGCCTCCTATGTACAAGAATATAACTACTATAATACTGCTCCTATGTACAAGAATATAACTACTATAATACTACTCCTATGTACAAGAATATAACTACTATAATACTGCCTCCTATGTACAAGAATATAACTACTATAATACTGCTCCTATGTACAAGAATATAACTACTATAATACTACCTGCTATGTACAAGAATATAACTACTATAATACTACTCCTATGTACAAGAATATAACTACTATAATACTACTCCTATGTACAAGACTATAACTACTATAATACTACTCCTATGTACAAGAATATAACTACTATAATACTGCTCCTATGTACAAGAATATAACTACTATAATACTACCTGCTATGTACAAGAATATAACTACTATAATACTACTCCTATGTACAAGAATATAACTACTATAATACTACTCCTATGTACAAGAATATAACTTACTATAATACTACTCCTATGTACAAGAATATAACTACTATAATACTACCTCCTATGTACAAGAATATAACTACTATAATACTACTCCTATGTACAAGAATATAACTACTATAATACTACTCCTATGTACAAGAATATAACTACTATAATACTGCTCCTATGTACAAGAATATAACTACTATAATACTGCTCCTATGTACAAGAATATAACTACTATAATACTACTCCTATGTACAAGAATATAACTACTATAATACTACTCCTATGTACAAGAATATAACTACTATAATACTACCTCCTATGTACAAGAATATAACTACTATAATACTACCTCCTATGTACAAGAATATAACTACTATAATACTACCTCCTATGTACAAGAATATAACTACTATAATACTACTCCTATGTACAAGAGTATAACTAAGGCTGCTCACCATCTACGTCTAGGCCTCTTTGGATGATCCTATTTGCTTGGCAGCAGCTGCCCGGCGCTGGTTCACATTGCTGATTGGCTGAGTGGTTATTACTTCCTGGTCCTTGACACGCTATTAAAGTGTATGGGGAGATCTGGGAAACATCAGAACTGTCTTTTTTGCCACTCTTCTGAAACAGGCGATGACCTCCTGGTATCATAGAATAATGGGGAGATTTCCCATACCCGCTATGGGCATTTAAAAAAAGAAGAAAAAAAAAAAAAAAAAAAAAGGTTTTGTGCCTAAACCACAAAAAGGGGGTATAACGTCCTTAAATGGCAAGAATTTTTGTAAAAGGGTCAAGACTACTTGTGTCTGGAGTCTCCACCAACGAAAGTTGGCAAGTATGTGAACAGCAGAAATGAAAAATAAATTAGGTAATTTTTTCAACAAAATTTTTATTTTTATTTTACTCCACTGGACAACCCATGGTCAAAATAATATCCATAGGCCGGCTGCCTAGAAGAGAAACCCCTCTAGGGCATATAGACCGAGGGTGGTCTCAAAGTTTTGAGCAGGTGACCCCCACATCATTGTCATCGGCTTTAATAAGGCCCCCCTCCCCAACTCGCCCCCAAAATATTTTACAGCTAAAATTTGTGAAGCAAGAGAAAAATTGGCGTAGTCTGCGCAAATACCTTGAGGCTCCAGCCGTGAGTGTGACATAATCAGCATGTCTAATGAGGGGTTTTAATTACTTGTATAAATATGCGGGGACGTTCCCTCGCCTCTGGCGGCTGCAAAAATAATTACTTTTTATAATTAATTAAATCCAGCGAATGCCGAAATTTAACCCTCGCTGCTGGGACCCGCCCTCCGACGGCTGGAAATAGTCTGCTTGCTTTTTGTTTTTCTTGTTTTGTTTTAATTTTTGGAAATTTTGCAGAAATATGCTTCTAATTTCATTATGTTCTCCTACCAGAAATCATATTCCGTTTTAGTTTTTTAGCTTGTGTTTTTTTTGTTTGTTTGTTTTTTTTAAACTGATTTATTAGTTTTCATTACAGGTCACTGCTAAAACTGCCTTCATCTTCATCTTACCTCAGTATAACAGTAGCCTCCAGTCTCTGTGTAAGTTTTTTTTTTTTTTTTTTTTAAATTCCTATTTTAATTGTTGTGTTGCATTATAAAAACTAGGACTTTATAGGGAGGGTGGTGGACACGACCATATTGTTGTCCAACCTATGGCGCAATATGCATTTCGCTACCATAAGGAAACGGTGGATTGAGCTTTGACAGGTCATATACTATGGAAGAAAAGGTAGTGTTAGTTTGGATACCACGTCATGGATGTCACGTGGTGCTCCCCCCTGGCAGAGGGCGGTCCCTGTCACGTGGCGCCCCCCACCCCGGCAGAGGGCGGTCCCTTTCATGTGGTGGCCCCGGCAGAGGGAGGTCCCTGTCACGTGGTGCCCCCCCCGGCAGAGGTCGGTCCCTGTCACGTGGTGCTCCCCTGGCAGAGGGCGGTCCTTGTTTGTGGTGCCCCAATTGCAGCTTAACATGGCACCAACTTTGTGGGACTCGATCACCATCTCAATGAGAGGTCTTCACTTATTATAACTGAGTATATGTAACTCCCAATTTTTTTTTCATTGTATAATATACGGATTGTTCTAGAACACTTCTAGATTATATACTATGGGACCGGTCCCCTCCCCCTCATTGATCTCTCTTTTACAATCCAGATGGCGAGATCTTCTATTATCACTATGGTGCGAAGGATCTGGTCACCATATTGTTCTACGTTGTCATTGCCATCATTCTGCACGCCGTCGTCCAGGAATACATCCTCGATGTAAGTAGATGATTCTAATGTAACCAGTAACGTGGGGTACTAGAAATGGTGGGTGGGGGGGATGTAAATTATTGTTAAAGGCCGCCTCCCCCCAGTGATGGAAGACACAAAGAAATTAGAGTATTATAAACCTTTATAAGATATGGTTATTATTTTTTATGTAGCTG